>NC_058404.1:177956440-178256440 GCF_002201575.2 Neomonachus schauinslandi
TATAAAGACAGGAAGATCATCAAAGAAGAAATACATGAAATCAGTACATTTGAAATTTCCCCATTCTTAATTGAGCTAAGAAATAACTGTTTAAGTTAAAAATATGACAACATATTGGGTGATTATAGCATATGGATAACTTAAATGAAAGCAGCCTCAAAAGGGACAGAAAGAATAAATTAGCGAAACTCTTAAAAGATATCTACAATATACAAGAAGCAGCATAGTCTACTTATGTGGAGGTTGACTTAGTTAAAAATCTATGTTGTCAATTCTAAGAAAACAACTGATTTTTTAAGAATAAGTATAATATGCTAAGAGAAAGGACAAAATGTAATAATTCGGAATGATCCATTAAAACTAGAGAAGACAGATGAAGGGGAAAAATGAACATATAAATAGAAAATCACTAAGATGGTAGATTTTACTCCAGCTGTATCAGTCATTTTATTGTATCTTTTTTATTGAGGTATAACTTACATTTAGCATACCAGTTTCAGCTGTACAAAATAATGATTCAGTATTTGTATATATTGTGAAATGATCACTGTAGTAAGGCTGACTAACATCCATCACAAATCATAGTTACAATTTATTTCCTTTTAATGAGAAATTTCAATACTTACTCTCTTACCAACTTTCAAATATGCAATACAGTATTTTAATTATAGTCAGTATACTCTGCATTACATTTCTAGGGCTTGCTTATTTTATAACTGGAAGTTGGTAGCTTTTGACCCTCTGCATTCACTGGTTTTGCCCACCCCACCTCTGACAATCACCATTCTCTTCTCTGTATTTATGGGTTTGATTTTTGTTTTGTTTTGGTTTTAGATTATATATAATTGAGATCACATGTTATTTGTCTTTAGTTAATCTGACTATATTTCACTTAACCTAATGCCTCAAGGTCAACTGATGTTGCTGCAAATGTCAAGATTTTATTCTGTTATATGGCTAAATATTCCTCTGTGTGTGTGTTTGTGTGTGTGTGTGTGTGTGTGTAAAATCACATTTTTTTTATCCATGAATCCCCTGGTGGACACTTACGTTGTTTCAATACCTTGACTATTGTGAATAATGCTGCAATGAACACGGGAGTCCAGATATCTGTCAAGATAGTGATTTTATTTTCTTTAGACATATACCCAGGAGTGGGATTGCTGGATTATATGGTAGTTCTGTTTTTAATTTGTTGAGAAACTTCCATACTATTTTCCATAGTGACTGTACCAATTTATATTCCCACCAACAGTGCATAGTGTTGCCCTTTTTTTCACATTCTCTCCAGCACTTGTTATTTTTAATCTTTTTTTTTTTAAGATTTTTATTTATTTATTTGAGACAGAGAGAATGAGAGAGAAAGAGCACATGAGAGGGGGGAGGGTCAGAGGGAGAAGCAGACTCCCTGCTGAACAGGGAGCCCGATGCAGGACTCGATCCCGGGACTCCAGGATCATGACCTGAGCCGAAGGCAGTCGCTTAACCAACTGAGCCACCCAGGCACCCTATTTTTAATCTTTTTAATAATAGCTGTTCTAACAGGGTGAGGTGATAACTCATTGTGGTTTTTGTGTGGGGTTTTTTTGTTGTTGTTGTTGAGAAAGGGGGGCATAAAAATCTATAGGCATTTTAATTGAAGTCAGGAATTATAATAAACTCTGACAGTCAGTACATCTTTCATTTGATCTACTGTGGACTGCTAAGAATTATGACGATCCTATGTGGATAAAAGAATTTCAGGCATATTTTCTCTTTGAAAGTGGGAATTACAGGCCTGTGAGGTTGATGAATGAGATCATCCTGTACAACTGTACTAAATGTAATTTTTCTCTTGTATTTCTGCTCATTGTGGTTTTGATTTGCATTTTCCTGATGGTTAGTGATATTGAACATCTTCACATGTACCTGTTGGCCATCTGTATGTTGTCTTTGGAAAAATGTCTATTTGAATGCTTTGCCCATTTTTCAGTTGGATTTCTTTCTTCTTCTTCTTCTTCTTTTTTTTGCTATTGAGATGTACAAGTTCTTTATATACTAGGATATTAACCCTTTATCAGATATGATTTGGAAATATTTTCTTCCATTCAGTAGGTTGCCTTTTTATTTTGTTGATTATTTCTTTTGTTGTGTCAAAGTTTTTTAGCTCAAGATACTCCCATTTGTTTATATTTGCTTCTGTTTCCTTTGCTTTTAGAGTCAGATCAAAAAAAAAAAAATCACCAAGATTGATATCAAGGAGCTTATAACCTATGTTTTCTTGTAGGAGTTTTATGGTTCCAAGTTTTACATTGAAATCTTTAATTCATATTGAGTTAATTTTTGTATATGGTGTAAGATAACAGTCCAATTTCATTCTATTGTGTGTGGCTGTCCACTTTTCCCAACACCATTTATTGAGAAGACTCTCTTTTCCCCATTGCATATTCTTGGCTCCTTTGTCATAAATCAATTGACCATACATATGTTAGTTTATTTCTGGGATTTCTATTCCATTCTATTGATCTATGTGTCCGTTTTTATGTCAATACCATACTGTTTTGATCTTATAGTTTTGTATTATAGTTTGAAATCAGAGTTTGATACCTCCAGTTTTGTTTTTCTTTTTCAAGATTGCTTTTGCCATTTAGAAACTTCTTTGGTTCCATACAAAATTTAGGAATTTTTTTTCATTTCTGTGAAAAAATGCCCTATCAGAGGGAATTTTGATAGGGATGGCATTGAATCTGGATATTGCTTTGGGTAGTATGGACATTTTAACATTATTATGCCCATCCATGAGAATGTAATATTTTTTCCATTTATTTGTGTCATCTTCAGTGTCTTTCAGCAATGTCTTTTAGTTTCAGTGTACAGATCTTTCACCTTTTTGAATTTAACCTTTTTTTTAATTTCATTCTAGGTATTTTATTCTTTTTAAAGAAATAATAAATGGGATTGCCATCTCAATTTATCTTTCTAATAGTTTGTTATTAGTGTAGAGAAAGTAACTCATTTTTACATTGATTTTGTATCCTGCAAACTCACTAAATTTGTTTATTAGTTCTAACAATTTTTTTTTTTTTTTTGGTGGAATCTTTAGGGTTCTGTATATAACGCATCATTTGCAAATAGTGACAGTTTTACTTCTTTTTTTCCATTTTTTTTTTCTTAATTGCTTTGGCTAGAACCTCCAATACTATATTGAATAAAAGTAAGGATAGTGGGCATCCTTGTATTGTTCCTGATCCTAGAGGAAAAATTTTCAGCTTTTCATCATTGAGTATAAAACAATGAACATGTAAAATGAATAGAAATGATTACAAATATGACAGATATTAATCCAACAATGTTAATATTTTAGATGTGAATGGTTTAAAGACACCAAAGGCAGAAATTGGCAGAGTGGATTAAAAATAATAATATCCAACTATATGGTATCTAAAAGAAAACCACTTTAAATATAAAGACTCCGACTGATTAAAAGTAAATGGATGGAGAAAGTTATACCATACCAACATTAATGAAAAATAAAATGCTAGAGTAGCTCTTCAATTTTAGACAAAGAAAACTTCAGTACAAGGAAAATTATAAAGAATAAAGAGAGGCATTACATAACTATGAAGAGTCAGTTCTCCAAGAAGACATAATTCTAAATGTGTATAAAGCTAACAATACATTGTCAAAATATGAGGCAAAACTGATCAGACTGCAATGAGAAATAGCTGATTCCACTATTAAATTGGTAACTTAAATATGCCTCTTTCAAAAATTGATAGATGAAGCTGGCAGAAAATCAGTAAGGATATATTTGACCTCAAGGGTGATACCAATCCTTGATCTGATTAATTGGCACTTATTGACTGTATCTGGAGAGGTAGACTAAACAGTCTTCTCAAGCTGCCATGAAACATTCTCAAAGATAGACTAGCTTCTCAGCAATAGAATACACTTTGACAACTTAAAGTTTTAGGAATCATACAATGTATGTTCTCAGAACATTGTGGAATTAAATGACAAATCAGTAACTGAAAGATAGCTGGAAAGTCCCTAAACATCTGACGATTGAACAACACATATCCAAATAACATGTGACAGGTCTTGGGGGAAGTTAAAAAGTAATTTGAGCTAAATGAAAATGCAAATGAAATTAAAACGTATGGGATCTATAGAATGCACCAAATTTGTGGGAAGCATCAAAAGCAGTACTTAGAAGGAACAGTAACCTATAGCATAAAAGGCATGTAAAAGAAAGATCTGAAATCAATAGCCTAAGCTTCTGCCTTAGGAAACTCGAGAAAGTAGAGTAATTTAGTCCTACCATAAAAACCTTACACACATGTTTGAAGCAGCTTTATATATAATAGTCCCAGCTGAAAGCAACCAAGGCTTCTTTCGAATGGATAAACTATGGTACAAACTTCCAATGGAATATTATTTAGTGAATAAAAGGAACTAGCATCAAGCTCTGAAACACAAGGTGAAAATGTAAGAGAAGCGTGCAAAGACACTGAGTGAAAAAAATCAGTTTAAGGGGCCCCATACTACATATCCCAATTTTATGGCATTTTGGAAATGGCAAAACAGCAACATTAAAAAGCTCAGCATTTACCATGGGTTCTGGTGGAAGAAAGGTAAGGATAAATATCTGAACCAAAGGGGAATTTTGAGGTGGTGAAATTATTCTCTATGATACTGTAATGTGGACACATGAAACAATGCATTTGTTAAAATCCATAGAACTACAGAACACAAGTGAAATGTATGCAAACTTATGCAAAGTGTATGCAAGCTTTTAAAAGTTAAAAACCCATATACAATGTTGGAGAGTTCACGATGAAATGAAAAATGTGACAAAACTATCTCGCTGTATTTAAAGTGCATGAAATAACTTCTGTGAAAGGAATGGGAGAGAAAGGGTTACAGACTTGAGTATCTTAGGAAATGAGTGGAATAATATGATTTAGGTAAAAATTTAGTGAAAAAAATCATATGTGAGTTCTGTATTCTAGTTGATAAAATTGTTTCCCATGATAGTATACATTAATAGTTCTAATACTGTATATGTGTAAACTGGAATTGAATTATGAAATGGCTGGTGAATAAATGGGAGATACATTTACCACTTTTGGAGTGAGAGGTTGCAAATAAGCAAAGGGAGGAAGATAGAATGATTCTTGTGGTAATGGATTAAAGTTGGAGAAATCAGTATGAATTACATGTCACTTAATATAGGTAGAGATGGTTACATTTAGAAAATATTTATGGTCATTTGTACAAGCAAATATTAGTATAGATGTATTTTTTCTTCTTCTGTGTCGGTTGAGAAAGCCTAGAAACAGGGACATCCCAGTATTAGTAAGCACATGTGTCACTCAGATCTTGGTTCTTAATATCACTGTCTAATAAAAGGAACCAGGACTTTTTAGAGAAATGGCTGATTGTAAGACAGGGGCAGGAAATATACAAGATGCACTCAGAGCATCTTATAGTTCCAGAAAGTAAGGAGATGCTGAATATTCTCTCTTTCTCTCTCTGTCACACACACACCCATACACCCACATAGACAATGATGGTTTGTCCAAGAGACACAGCATCAACTGACAGAATTTCTATTGGCCAAGGTTGAAACACTTTGAAAAATAATATAAAAGAAGTATTGGATCACAAACAGAAGTATAAAACAAATATCCATGACTCATGTTTTGATTTAAATAAATGATTAAATAAATGAAAGAATGGGTAAGAATAGACAAATCTCCCATGCAGAAGAATTCCAAGTAATTTATGTAAATACCCCACCGTTGAAAACATGAAATGTAACTCCCTACATCTTAACTGTTGACTGTGCTTGGTGATGTCTTTCTCAAATGTGCAATATGGGCAAGAAAGAGGAGAGAGTGAGTTTCACAGTGGAGAAACTTTACAGCCATCTGAAGCTAAGTGTTCAAGTACAACATCAACAGTGAAAAGTCATGTTGAAAATATGTTGGTCTGATGTGATAAAAATGGCATTTAGCTTCTGTGACCTGCCACTCAAAACTCATAATCCTAGTCTCATCATAAGGAAATATCAGACAAACCCCAATTAAGGGATATACTATAAAATAGTCGTAGTCTTCAAAACTGTGAAGGTCTTCAAAAACAAAAACAAAACAATCTGAGCAATTGTCTCAGTCAAGAGGAGCCTTAGAAACATAAAAACTAGGGGCACCTGGGTGGCTCAGTTGGTTAAGCGGCTGCCTTCGGCTCAGATCATGATCCCGGAGTCCTGGGATCGAGTTCCGCATCGGGCTCCCTGCTCAGCAGGGAGTCTGCTTCTCCCTCTGACCCTCCCCCCTCTTGTGCTCTCTCTCTCTCTCTAAAATAAATGAATAAAATTAAAAAAAAAAAAAGAAACATAAAAACTAAGTGTAATGTGGTATCTGGAATAGGCTCCTGGAACAGCACAGAGACATTATTCAGATTTCCTTTGTTTTTACCTGAAGTATAGACTTCGTTTTATAATAACATATCAGTATTGGTTTATTAATTATAATAAATTTACCATACATTTGTAAGATGTTTATGGGGGAAACTGGTTGTGGAAAGTATGGGGACTCTCTATACTATCTTCTCAAATTATTTGTAAATCTAAAATTGTTCAAACATTCATTAAAACATAAGAAAAAGAAAAAAAAGAGGGGTACCTGTGTGGTACAGTCAATCATCCGACTCTTGGTTTTAGCTCAGGTCATGATCTCATGATCTCATGGTCGTGGTATCAGGCACAGCATTGGGCTCAGTGCTCAGCACAGAGTCTGCTTGAGATTCTCTCTCCCTCTTCCTCTGCCCCACCCTCTCCTCCTCCTCTCATGCTCTTTCTCTGTCTCTCTCTAAAAGAAATAAATAAATCTTTAAAAAATAAAATGTAAAAAAAGAAAGTCCTTTTAGTAATAACATACTGTTGGTAATAATAATAGCAAGCCGTAGGACTTTTTGTGCATGCTGCACTATTGTGGATACATGGAATGTTATAATGCATATAATTATACAACAAACCCATAGAGAGATCTTATTAATAATTCCATTTTATAGATGAAGAAACAGAGGCACAGAGAGGTGACGTACCTTGCCCAGGGTCATGGCAATTAAGTAGCAGAGCCAGAACTCAAATCCAGTTCATCAGGCTCCAGAAGCTATGCTCTTAATGACCTCACTATTTTATCTCTTGAAGTAATTGATCATGTGTTTTAATAAATGGGTTGAGTTTGAAAACATCCATCCAGATTAGGAAACCCAAGGAACGAGACCCTTTGAGAGACACTGATACAACAATCAGTGGTATCTCAGCAACTCCTGGGTTTGACTCTCTCTTTTTGAAATTTCTTACATCTTTTATTTTCCGTTACCTTCTCCTTTTCCTTATCCCCATCCTGTATTCTTAATCTATCCTGCAGCTTCTCATTTTTCTTCCTCACTTCTGTTGTCTTAAATTTTCACACAACTGAACTTTTGCTTATTTTAAAATTGTTCTTTCCTATAAATATAAATATGGTTGAGATCTCTCAGTGGCTTATTAATCTCACCGGTAGCACTGAAGACTCATCCTAGAATTAGGTAGAAAAATAAATACTGTTAAATTTGTCTTCTTAATCCATCTTACAGCTCTATGTTCCAAAGCTCCTTTTTGCCTAAAGCTTCCAAATTTCCTGCATATTTGTATTACTGATAGTCTTTATTGACTAAAAAAATTAGGCATTTTATTCTATCAAAAATTAAAATAATATCTTTATATACAAATGACTGTGTGGAAGCATGAAAAAGATTCCAATTTATCCTAGGGCCACAAGAAGTGATGACAGAGTATGCTCAAATGATTTGGCTTTATTTCAGAATGCTTTCATATTGCCCAATTTAAGAAATAGACTTCAGTCCAAACAAGGTTAATAAGACTACTGGATTTATGATCATGTTTGCAAAATAACCCCGTAACGTTCTTGAGACCAATTTTAATAATAATAAAAAAAATCTTTTACTTATTATATTACTAAACTGTCAAGACCATGCTAAGTCACTTATCATTGTTATATATTTCCAATATAGCAAGACTTTTCCAGAATTATATGGCCACTAGATTGGCCTCAGCACAATAACTTTAGTATTTAAACTCTATGCTTAGCCTATTTTTATTCACTAGTTAGGATGGGCTACTGTCAGTATGATTTATTTCTTTAACCAAATCAGCTCCAGTTTTCTACATATATATATATATATGTGCATTTTAAATGAACATATTGTTTAAAAAAAATGTATACCCTGAACACAACTTTGGATGAGGCTATAGATTGTCAATAAACTAAGCTGAAATTCATTATTAGTCCTTCTCCCCCTCCCTATTTCTGTCTTTGTCTCTCTGTCTCTCTCTCCTCTCTAATCTACATGTGCAAATGCCAACAAATAGCACACATCAGCTATTTATGAAGGCCCTGCTGCCTATAAAGTCAATTCAATTAGATCTTTTTCCATAAACAAATGTCTTCAAATAACAACATCCTGCATGAAAAATCAATGCATGAATCAACAAATAATCATTGAATACCTAATAGAGTTGACTATAAATACATGAGGTTATTTTCCTTCTGATGATCTGAAAGGAAAGAGTAATTACTGAGGACTCAGTCCTACATTTTTGGGCTGTAACTTCAGTTATAGAGCTGATAGCTTCTCAGTGGGAAATATCACTAGCTATGCTCGTGTTTCAAAGATGAGTGCATATCTCTATCACTGTTTAATAGTGTTTAAACCTGTTAATGCATGTAGTCTGGTGAAATGAAGCAGCCAAAAATACATTAAGTAGAAAAATAGTTTCCCTGGATTTGTCTGTCCTAGAAATATAATCTATGGAATTCATTTGCTCATACCTTCAGTTAGAATTTTACATATCAAACGGACAACCCAAAGGAAGCCTGTGTAATTCTCCAAGTGGACTGCCTTCCATGAAGCTTTTCAGGGCTCATTTAATATGACTCAAGCAGCTTTAGTTACTCTAGTAATGGCGACCATTTTTTTTCCCTTCAACTTTCAAATCACTTTATACTTGCACATCTATTTCATCACTTTTCTAGTCTACTATTTAATTTGGAAAACATTCTTTTGTATGTATGCAGAGTACCTGCGTTCTGTTGCAACCTACTCATATACCTTCAGCTATTCATTTCAGTTGGCATCCCAGCATCATATCCTTCTTGAGCATCAACCCCAATTTGTATTTGGTTATTCATTTATCACAAATCTTTCTCCATGTCATCCAAGTGAGAAGGTTCCACCTCCCAGTTTTCTGTTCTATGCTCTGAGCCCTTGACAACAAATCATATTACTCTATACCCAGCTACTGGTTGAGGATTAGGCATGAAATGCAAGCCTGTCAAATCAGAATTACTCTTAGGAATTTTGCAAGCATTATTGATAAAATTTTATCTGCCTTTATGATAATTTTCCCTTGGGAGAGGGGGGCAACTATCTCCCCCTATGCTTAGGGATACCACTCAGTGCCTGCGAATGAAATTTAATGATATTTCTGAGGAATAATATGAAACTATTTCCTTATTAGCCATGAATTCAATCATGCCTGAAACTCTCCCTAATCTCAGACCATTATTACATAAGACAATAAAATCTTTTAAATCTAACCATTTTAGGTTATAACATTTCTCTTAAAAATTAAATATCTATCCTTGATAGATCTTTAAAATTTTTCAGATTTTTTAATCCTCAATTTTAAAATGAAATAATAAACCATGTCCTATTTACTGCATAAGGATTTAAGAAAATATTTGTGAATTTGTCTTGTAAATGGTGAAGCACTATAGAAGAGTTAAAATATTACTATTGTACTATTGAATATTTACTTTTAGTATCATTTGTCTACTCTCATCACTAGATTTTTAGATTCTAGGCAAAACTTTTTCTGTATTCAAACATAAGTTGCTCCTGTACAAAAGGTGCCTATAAATTATGAATTTTATTCTCCTCATTGTGTGTAGATATGGAAACTCAAGGATCAGAGAAACTATGTTGCTTACCCAAAGCTATGCTATTATCATGTGGTAGAATTAGGTACCAACTATCAGCCTTTCACAGTTTGAAATTAATGACTTTATTGTACTTACTAATACCTGTTGAGATATTTGGCCACCCTATTGTAACACCTGTTAGTGACACCTACCTAAAAAGAAAGGAACCTATCATGGCATACAGTTCACACATTTAACTTTAGTTATTAGCTTGGACTTTCCACCAAAAGCCAAAACTGTCACTAATCATCACCTTTTGGATCTGTCCTAGATTCTGAGCTTATTGATCTTAAGTCTGGGCTTTAGATAGTTGCCCCAACTGCTCTCCGAAACCCTACCAGTCAAGCCTGACCATATGTCCAGAAATCCTTCAAAAAGCATTCCTCCACACCTAGATTATTTCAAGTACATGACTAGATAGCTTGTGAAATGAATCATTTTTCAATGATTTGATTGGAAAATTGGATCATAAAAATCCGATACAAAGAAGCATGTAGATACGGCTTTAAAACGAAGAAGGGAAAAAGTGAAAGGATTTCCTAAAACTTATTATCTTTAAAGATTTATTTATTAATTTGAGAGAAAGAGCACACAAGCAGAAGGAGGGGCAGAGGGAGGGGAAGAGAGAGAAAATCCTCAAGCAGAATCTCCGCTGAGCACAGAGCTTGATCTCAGGACCCATGAGATCATGACCTGAGCTGAAATCACGAGTCAGAAGCTCAACCGACTGAGTCACCCAGGAGCCCCCAAACTTATTATCTTTATAAGGTGAAAATGTTGGTGTCAAATTGAAATCTGTAGTTCTATTATCCTAAACAGAAATCATCAAACCTACTGAGGTTTAAAAATAAAAACTGGCACTAATTCTAATGGAATATAAGCAATTAGCAAGCATCGGGGCCCAGTGTGGGGATCAGCCACGTATCCTCAATGATTCCAGGTGTCCAGCATTTCTAGGGGAACCCACAAGACCAAGCATTCCAAGATTTTCTTTGCTACAGCAGGCTTTAGGCCATAGGACTCGGTCATCTTATTGCATAAAGAAGAGAAGTATTCCTCTCCTAAACCCAAGGCAGACCTCAATTACCAGTGTTGCAAAGACAAGGTTAAACTAGAGAATAGGGCGCCTGGGTGGCTCAGTTGGTTAAGTGACTGCCTTCGTCTCAGGTCATGATCCTGGAGTCCCGGGATCAAGTCCCGCATCGGGCTTCTGTTCAGCAGAGAGTCTGCTTCTCCCTCTGACCTTCCCCCCTCTCCTGCTCTCTCTATCTCATTCTCTCTCTCAAATAAATAAATAAAATCTTTAAAAATAAATAAATAGATAAACAAACTAGAGAATAGAATGGGAAAGATTGAGGGCTTTTCTGCGAGCCGGTTCATTCGGGAAAATGAACATTGTTGTGAAGAATGAAAGAAAGATCCCAGAGGGGGGAAACACAAAACAATAATAGTCATAATAAATAAATTGTTAATGAATGGAAGAAATTTATACAGTAAAGACAGAGGAAATATTAAACTACATTTAAACTAGAGTTAAGGGTTTATTCCCGAAAGAATTTAATCTGTTATATCTTATCTCAAAGCCATTCTCTGTTTTGGTGCTGATGGTTAGCCTGTCTAATGATGAATCATAGGGTTTCTGTTTGTGAGGAATTCACAGACTTACTGAGGAACAGGACACATAAGTAAGGAAGTCTGCTAAAATAAAAGTATGTAGCATTCACACTTGGGAGCACTTGAGTGTTTGAATGAGCCTAAATCTTCGAAGCTGAGGATCTCTACATGGTCTGAACAGCATATTTTCCTATGTTTCTGTATATTTTTGCATGCCTGAAATATGCCCTATTCTTGCTGAAAACAGATTTAGGACCACAGTTGTTGTTGTTGTTTTTTCATTTTAATGCATAGCCAACTGGAAATCTAAAGGAGTCTTGAAGTAACAAAAAATCTGCATCTTACAGCTATCAAAGAGAATGTGATGTTAGCTATTTAAATAGGTATGTATACCTTTTTCAAAGGTAAGAAATCAAATACAATGAGAGGTGGGGGTCCTCTTGGCATTAAGACCATGTGTAATTCTAGAAGTTACTCTTTATCACCTAACAATAGTTATTTATTATAATGATGGTTAGCTTTATGATATCAGTTATTCTTGATTTAGCCATCTTTTTCTGTTTCATTCACTTATGTCTGCAAAATGCTTAGAACAATACCTGGGCATGCAGGCACTCAGAATAAATAAATTAATATATTGCAGGTAGAACCATGGTGAATATTAAAGAAAATAAAAAGTATTTACATGTGTGTATGTACATGTGTTATTTGTGCATGCGCATGCACACACACACACACACACACAGCCTTAAACAAGCAGGTAGATATGGTTGACTTTTTTTTTTTTTAAAGATTTTATTTATTTATTTGAGAGAGAGAATGAGAGAGAGAGAGCACATGAGAGGGGGGAGGGTCAGAGGGAGAAGCAGACTCCCCGCTGAGCAGGGAGCCTGATGCGGGACTCGATCCCGGGACTCCAGGATCATGACCTGAGCCGAAGGCAGTCGCTTAACCAACTGAGCCACCCAGGCGCCCTGATATGGTTGACTTTTATTTTTCAGATATAAAAAGTAAAAGATAGTTGATGGTATTGGAAGACTAAAAAGAAAAAAAAATAACCTTTTTGTTACTCCATATTAAAGACAAATGTAATTAATGTTGTCTTTGGAATTACTGTTTAATTTTAATAAGATTACTTAGTTCTCTTTGCTGCCCATACACTCTATTCCCTTCCAGTTTGCTTCTTGTGTACTTCAATGTCAGACCATTACATATTAGCAAAGAAGAAAGTGTGTTTCATTTTATTAAGTTGCTTATGGAAAAATGTAAATTCTTTGACCTAAAATTTCAGACTTCTCCTAATTTAACTCCAACTTTATATTAAAATATGTTAAATTTTAAAACTACTGCTCCCATAGTTCTACACTGCAAATATATTTTGCACATTTTGGTCTCTGTCCCTTTATCCCACAGTCATGTCCATTCTACATCTATTTTGTCCATTACAGTTGCCTAAGGATTTATTCTAAATGCCTGTTTTAAGGATGCTCACTTAACATTGACTTAATCATACAAAAGATATAATGCAAGTCCCTTCTCTCCAATGTTGATTATTGTTGTTGGTGGTGGTTTCTTTGGGGCTAAGAAAAGAACACAAATATTCTCTCCTTATCCTAGTAGGGTTTAAATGAGCCATAACAGAATACTGAGACAATTCATCAGAGTTGTGGGACCTTTCTTAGAGCAGTTCCTGAGGTGACAGATACCCACAACCCACAGGACTTTAAGCAAGGATATATCTTTGTACTAAATGGTAGATTCTCAACAGAACTAGACTGGACAGATCATGTTCCAGAAAAGTTAGATGGACTCTTCTGTATTCCACTGGGAACAAGGAGAAGCAGGAATAAAATGAATCCAAAGCGTTAGGATTTCTTCTTGCCTAAATTTATGTATAGAATTTAGTCATTTGGGAATCCCCGAGTGGCACAGTCATTTAAGCATCAAACTCCTGGTTTCAGCTCAGTTCGTGATCTCAGGGTCATGAGATCGAGCCCAGTTGGGCTCCATGCAGAGCATGGAGCCTGCTTAAGTTTTTCGTCCATCTCCCTCTGCTCCTACCCCCATTCTCTCTCTCTCTCAAATAAATAAATCTTTTAAAAAACCAATTTAGCAAGAAGCTCTACAAAATAAATAAATAACTCTTTGGCATGACGATGAAAATAATTACCGTTTATTGAACAGTACCTCTTTTTTACTGATGATCTCATTTAATCCTCACAACATACTTCTGAGGTGAGTGCTCTTTTCATCACTACTTTTTATTTTTTTATTTTATTTTATTTTTTTTTAAAGATTTTATTTATTTATTTGACAGAAACACAGCGAGAGAGGGAACATAAGCAGGGGGAGTGGGAGAGGGAGAAGCAGGCTTCCTGCCGAGCAGGGAGCCTGATGCGGGGCTCGATCCCAAGACCCCGGGATCATGACCTGAGCCGAAGGCAGACGCTTAACGACTGAGCCACCCGGGCGCCCCATCACTACTTTTTAAATGAAGAAATTAAAACTTAGAAGATGAAGTAATAAGCATTTTATTGTGCATGTACTGTGTGACAAGTACTGCACTAACTGCTTTACACATATACATGACCTTACCTCAACCTATAACAACTCCATGGGGTGAGTTCCTCTTTTATCCCCATTCTTCAATGAAGAAATACACAAACACACACATAGGAACTAGCCCAAGTTCACATACCTACAGGACTCAAATCCACTGTCGAAACTCAATTATTAACCACTTTATAATGCCTTTCACGAATTTTTTTTACATGTGCCAGACTTCTGTGTCAAATAGAAGTGAAATTGAATTTTCGCTCTGACATGTAGCAGCTGTTAACCTTTCCGAAACTCAGTCTCCTGTGTAAAATTAAATAAATGTACTTAGCTCAAAGTGTTGTTTGAGGTTTAAATGAGATACTGGTATTTAAAGCATTTAGTGCAGGGCTTGATACATAGTAAATACTCCATAAATAGTAGTTGCCATTTTTAAGTTTTAGACCCACTATTAATATATTAAATATAAGGTAAATATTAACAGATGTTTAGTATTAGTACAGAAAAATTACTTAATAACCATATTAGAAAAAAATTAAGAAATACAATAAATTGTAAATCTTACATCTGTGCAGTGCTGTCGAGTGCACACATTGGTGTTGGACAATTTGTTTTTACATTTTTTAATTATTTCCCCTGGATTAGGTAAAGCAGAGTCTGTTTTCCCTCTACCACATATGAAAAACAGATTCCTTTTTTTTTTAAATTTATTTATTTATTTGAGAGAGAGAGAGAGAGAGCGGGGCAAGTGGTAGAGGGAGAGGGAGAGAATCCCATGCAGACTCCCAGGGAGCCTGACCTGGGGCTGAATCGCATGACCCTGATATCATGACCTGAGCCAAAACAAAGAGTTGGATACTCAGCTGACTGAACCACCCAGGTGCCCCAGGAAAAACAGATTCTGAGTGATTAGTCAAAGTAAAAAATGACTAATGGTTGAGCTGGGAGTCTTCTAATCAAGTCTCTCAGTGAATACCCACAATTAATGTCATGTATGGAATAGACATCAACCTACTGGTTTTATATATAATTGAAATTCTAAGTACAAAATCCTTTTACATACTTATGTATTAGTTTCAAATATGAAAGCTTAACATGTATACAAATGCCAGTTTTCATCAAAGAGCAGACTGTGTAGTAGTAATACAATTTTAGGTATATTCATTCTAAAAATCATGTTCGCTGCTATTTAAAGAAAAATCTGTCACTACCATAAAGGAAGCAGAAAAATATAAACATTTAAAAACATAGGTCTTTGAAAAGTATTATGAGTTATAAGAAGTTGATTTCCTCCCATTTATTTAAGTCAATGCAATTGTGAGGAAATACTTGAATCTGGAGAAAAATGCATATTGAATAGCATAAGCATACTTAATTTTATTTTCCTTAAACAGATATTGCTATTTAGAATAGCAAACAAAAATCAATCAGACATTCCTATTTTAAAGTATGCTCAATTATACTTTCTGTACATATAAATATAAAAGATGACTAAAGTATATTTGAAAAAGTTCATATGAAATATAAAAATTAGAGGTCAATATGTTCTTTCCCATACTAAAAACAAAAAAGTCCTTTCTATGAGGCTCTTTTGATGAGGTTTAGCAATTTCCAAATTATTATATTAATTAATGCTTAGCAATTTCTGAATCCCAACACTGAGGAAAGATAGGAAAGGGACATAAGACATAAAAAGGGAAGGAAATTGGTAGTTTCTAAAATTAAAAAAATAGTAACAAACTCCTAGTGAGCATATTCTGCCTTTATGTTTTGTTAGATTAGCTCATAGAACATATTGGAAAATGATATTTGATGTTTTCTTCTCCTTGCCACCTAATCTATTCCAATCAAATTTGCTTTTCTGACCCTCACCCTGAGAATAATTGCCCTCTCACTTGACTTAGAAAATAGAAATATTCAACAAGAAATTCCTCTATTCCCTCTTCAGTGTTTCTATCTCCATTCAAATGTTCTTTGTTCACTTTTGTTTCAGAAGAATTTATTGATCCCCTTCTCTCAGAACTCTTCTGAGTCTCCTCTTATTTTTCCATGTTTTGTACATATAATTTCTGATTTGTTCTTGGTTTTACTTAACCTAATGTTATACTCAAATCTCCTTCATGAGAAAGCATGGTCTCCTTCATCTTACCACCCTTTCAAGGAACTCAGTAAGTTTAGATACTATAGTATGAAGTAAGGATCAAAGGTTTATTCCCTAAATATTCTGGAATATGTAATAATAATAGCTGATTCAACACCTAACATGTGCTAAACATAGGTCCACATATTTCAACCCCCCTTCAATTCTCAGAAAACTTAATGAAATTTAAATTGTTTTTATGTTTGGGTGTTGGGTTAGATTAATGTCTTTTAAATACATTATTTAAAATGCATTACTTAAAACTGTGCTTGACAATGAAGCAAATATAGTCTTCAATATATGTTGCTGGGAACAACTGGACATCTACATGCAAAAAAAATGAATCTAAATACTAATCTTAAATCTGTCACAAAAATTAACTCAAAATGGATCATAGACTAAGTGTAAAACTCAAAAGTATGAAATTTCTAGAAAATAACAAAAAATCCAGATGGTCATGGGCATGGTGGTGCCTTTCTGATATAAGACCAAAGACACAATTCATGAAAGAAATAACTGATAAACTGCCCTTAATTAAATTTAAAAACTTTCACAAAAGACAATATCAAGAGAATTAAACAAGCAGTTGATTGGGAGAAAAAATTCACAAAAGACACATCTGATAAGGGATTGTTTATCCAAAATATACGAAGAACTCTTAAAACTCAACAATAAGAAAACAAATAACCTAATTAAAAAACAGACCAAAAAACTTCACAGACAACGCACCAAAGAAGATATATCGATGGCAAATAAGCATATGAAAAGATGTTCCACACCATATGTCATCAAGGAATGCAAATAAAACAACAGTGAGATACCACTACACACGTATTAGAATGGTCAAAATCCAGCACACTGACAACCAAATGTTGGCAAGAATGTGAAACAATGGGAACTCTCATCCACAATGAGAACTCTCTTCAACAGGAATTCTAATTGCTGGTGGAAATAAGAAATTGCTTCCACCACTTTGGAAGACAGTTAAACAGTTTGTTACAAAACAAAACATACCCTTACCATATGATCCAGCAATCGTGCTTCTTGCTACTTACCCAAAAGAAGTTGAAAACAGTCATCCACACAAACCTTCATGCACATGTTTATAGCACCTTTATTTATAATTGTCAAAACTTGGAGGCAACCAGGATGTCCTTCAGTAAGTGAATGCATAAATAAACTGTGGAAAACTCAAACAATGGAATATTATTTGGCACTAAAAAGAAATGAGCCATGGAGCCAAGAAAAGACATGGAAGAACATTAAATACATATTGCTAAGTGAAAAAAGCCAATCTGAAAATGCCACATACTGTATGTTTCCAGCTATAAGACATTCTAGAAAAGGTAAAACTATGGAGAAAATAAAAAGATCAGTGGTTCAATAGCCAAACTGTGGAAAGAGCCAAGATGTCCATCAACAGATGAATGGATAAAGAAGATGTGGTATATATATACAATGTAATATTATGCAGCCATCAAAAGGAATGAGATCTTGCCATTTGCAACGACGTGGATGGAACTGGAGGGTATTATGTTGAGTGAAATAAGTCAAACAGAGAAAGACATGTATCATGATCTCACTGATATGAGGAATTCTTAATCTCAGGAAACAAACTGAGGGTTGCTGGAGTGGGGGGTGGGGTGGGAAGGATGGGGTGACTGGGTGATAGACACTGGGGAGGGTATGTGCTCTGGTAAGCGCTGTGAATTGTGCAAGACTGTTGAATCTCAGATCTGTACCTCTGAAACAAATAATGCAATATATGTTAAGAAAAAAAAAAGAAGAAGAAGAAGGTAGCGGGAGGGGAAGAATGAAGCGGGGGAAATCGGAGGGGTAGACGAACCATGAGAGACGATGGACTCTGAAAAACAAACAGGGTTCTAGAGGGGAGGGGGGTGGGAGGATGGGTTAGCCTGGTGGTGGGTATTGAGGAGGGCACATTCTGCATGGAGCACTGGGTGTTATGCACAAACAATGAATCATGGAACACTTCATCTAAAACTAATGATGTAATGTATGGGGATTAACATAAAAATTAAAAAAAAAAGATCAGTGGTTGGGGGGAACGGGCTGGTGAGGAAGAGAGATGAATAGATGGAACATAGAGGATTTATAGAATGGTGAAAATAATCTTTGATATCATAATGATGGATAAATGTAATTATACTTTTGTCCAAACCCATGGAATGTACAACACCAAGAGTGAACCATAATGCAAACTATGGACTTGGGGTGATTATGACATGTCAATATAGGTTCATCCTTGGTTAAAAGAAAGTACCATTCTGGTGAATAATGTTGATAATGGTGAAGACTATGCATGTATGGGGACAGGGAATATATGGGAAGTCTCTATACCATCCTATCAGTTTTTTTGTAAACCTTAAACTGTTCTAAAAAATAAAGGTCACGGGGTGCCTGGGTGGCTCAGTTGGTTAAGTGACTGCCTTCGACTCGGGTCATGATCTCAGGGTCCTGGGATCGAGCCCCGCATCGGGTTCTCTGCTCAGCAGGAGGCCTGCTTCTCCCTCTCCCACTCCCCCTGCTTGTGTTCCCTCTCTCGTTGTGTCTGTCTCTGTCAAATAAATAAGTAAAATCTTAAAAAATAAATAAATAAATAAAAAATAAAAGTCACTTTAAAAAAATCCTCCCTTCTTGGAAACGTATGTTAAAAAAGTTTTAAAGTGGTACTAAACAGGATTGGTATGTCATGATTTTGTTTTGTATCCTTTTTTTTTTTTTTTTTTTCCTTAACTAAGGCAATTGGGCCTAGGTGACAAAGTTTGAGAGATACTTGCAGATACGTAAAAAAGAGCAATAAAAACAACACAACAATTGACATGTCTTGGAATCCTGAATGAGAAAGAAAGGAAAGCTAGAATATTAAGGGACTGGTAGGAAATAGACTGGTCCAGAAACAAAAAGTCTCTATGAAGTTAAAATGTAAATAGATATATTTAAAAGGGGAAACTGAGAGCTAGAAAAGTGTGAGGTCAGATAATGCAATTTTATAGTATTTATTTGTGGTAATTTCTGGATTATGACAAAGTTTTAAGTTGTGGACATGAAGTGTATTAGGATGTATGTGGTATGAAGCTTAAAGCTATTCGGGTTGAGGAGAAAACATCACCAAACCTGTGAATTAAATATTAATTATAAAAAATAGTTAAACCTAGGATAATGGTGGAACTAAAGATAGCTATAAAGCCAGGACTTAATCTTTAGTGAGTAACTGAGAGTGATAACAAAGAATGTAATAAAGTATTATGACCAGATGATCTGAATTCAACATTGTTTTTATTCAAGAATGAAAGATTAATAGTTTGGAATAATAACTATCATAGACATCTGTTTTTGATAGCTTCATCCCCGCCATCAATGAAGTGGATGGGAGCACAGTGGAGGCCATAGGTTTTGCAGAGACTCGGGTTGTATAAGAAAAGGGTGGACAGAAAGAATATTCATGGTAGTTGATTTGCTAGTTAACCAATCAAAAAGCGTGGATTTCACAGAGGGAACAGCAGTGGGAGTATACATTAAAAGAATTTAAGGTACTGTTTCAAAGACAATAGATTGTTAAATAGTTTTAGCATCTCAATGTAGTGACAGTTGACAGAGATAATAAGTATGTTGGAATTAGTTAATACCAAAATATTTATAGGAACTTTGTGCAAAAGTTCATGCAAGCTGATAACACAGGCAGAGGCATTTGATACTGTTTGAGGGTAAATAATGTTTTGTGCTTGCTAACCAGTTGCTCACACTTTCATGTAAAAATGAATCTCCTATTAACTTTTTAAAAAAATACATTTATTCGGGCGCCTGGGTGGCTCAGTTGGTTAAGCGACTGCCTTCGGCTCAGATCATGATCCTGGAGTCCCGGGATCGAGTCCCGCATCGGGCTCCCTGCTCGGCAGGGAGTCTGCTTCTCCCTCTGACCCTCCCCCCTCTCATGTGCTCTCTCTCTCTCTCATTCTCTCTCTCAAATAAATAAATAAAATCTTTAAAAAAAACAATACATTTATTCTGGGCGTGCCTGGCTGGCTCAGTCAGTAGAGCATTGGACTCTTCTTTTTTTTTTAAAGATTTTATTTATTTATTTGACAGAGAGAGGCACAGCGAGAGAGGGAACACAAGCAGGGGGAGTGGGAGAGGGAGAAGCAGGCTTCCCGCCGAGCAGGGAGCCCGATGTGGGGCTGATCCCAGGACCCTGAGATCATGACCTGAGCCGAAGGCAGACGCTTAACGACTGAGCCAACCAGGCACCCCAAGCATTGGACTCTTGATCTTAGGGTTGTGAGTTCAAGTCCCATGTTGGATGTGGAGATTTCTTAAAAATAAAATCTTTAAAAAAATAAAATAAAAAACATTTATTCCAAAGAGGAATAGTGCCCAGAGAGCCATAATCTTTAATTTTTCTTTTTTCTTTTTTGTCTATAAGATATCCTTAAAAAAAAACATTTTTCAGGAGGAAGCATATTTTTCTTTATGGTTTTCATTCTGCCATAACTGTTTTAAAACATTGATTTCTCTACTGGTTCTGTAAATCACCCAGAAGCAGCTTATATTTGTGTGACTCTAAGCTACATATGTTTCTCATTATTATGTAGTACCCCTGATCCAACTTTTTCTGATAAGACTAAATTGAATTGATGTGATAAAAACATGCTCCTTTCCTAGAAATAGTCATTATTCATAGACAGCATTCCAGTATCACACACCAAACAAACGTGGATACAAACCCTGTATTCAAGGCAATTTGGGGAAAAACAACATTCACAGTTTCAGTATTGTTGCTGATCAGAAATATCTGCAGTTTTTTCTTCTTTTTTCTCCAGTGCTGTTTAATTTGTTCTCATAGACATCATTCTATAAGGCCATGGAAGGTTAGAGTGGGACAGACATGGGCTTTTCAGTTGGGCAGCCTCAACTCTTCTTTATTCTCTCATTGATTGGCATTTATCGGTGGTACTGGGCTGTCATCAGATACTTGAATGTTAATTACTGCCCTGTAGCACCTCTCATAGTGCCCAGCTCACATGGCCAGAATGAAGAATAAATCAAATATCTATCTTCCCTATCCTCTCCCTTCATTTTACAGTTTAGGACAGTGAAGTTGTTATTCCAGAGTCTTATCAGGTCATAGAACTGAGATTTAAAAAGCAAAAACAAAATCTACTGTCTTCACATCCAGTGCACTTTCCAATATAATATAGTTTTTTCATCTTTTCAGAAAATGTTTAAAGTATAATTGCTTTACTTAAGAAAATAAAAGAAATCTGGTGAAGGCTATAATCATTCAGTTTTTAGTGCTAGTAAAGTTTGTTTGTTTGTTTGTTTGTTTTATAACAGAAGAAATTAGCAATCTTGAGAATGGTATTATGCTTACTCTGCAGTTTTATTGTATTTATGTACATTGCAAATATCAATTTCCCTTTCCCTCTCTTTCCCATATATTGTTAAATAATATCCAAGAAACACAGAGGTATGTTCTTGCTGTTGCTAAGATTTAAAGATCATCTGTTGAAATGATTACTTACTAATTTATTCATGCTCTAATTTATTTTCTTAATTTGTGTATTTTTATTTTATTTTTTGCTGAAGATTATATAGATTTAAGATGTACAACATGATGATTTGATATACATATTCATAGTGAAATGATTACTATAGTCAAGCTAATTAACATATCATATCCTCACATAGTTGCTATTGTGTGTGTGTGATGATAGCACCAGAAATCTACTCTTTTGGCAAATTTTCAGTACTCAGTACAGTATTAACTATAATCATCATGCTGTATATAAGCTCTCTAGATTTAACCACCTTACATAATGCAACTTTATACCCTTTAACTAATATTTCCCCGTTTCTCCCATTTCCCTGCCCCACTTCCACTCTCAGCTTCTATGTATTCAAGGAAATTCTGCCATTTGCAACAACATGAATGAAGGAGGTGGGGGATATTATGCTAAGTGCGATAAACCAGCCACAAAAAGAAGAACAAACAAACAAAACTTCATGATCTCACTTATGCATGGAGTTCACAAAACTAAATTGAGTTCTGGGGGGTGCCTGGGTGGCTCAGATGGTTAAGCATCTGCCTTTGGCTCAGGTCATGATCTCCCGGTCCTGGGATTAAGCTCCACATCATCCTCTGGCTCCCAGCTCAGCAGGGAGTCTGCTTCTTCCTCTCCCAATGCCTCTCCCCCGGCTTGTGTTCTCTCTATCTTCTCTCTCTCAAATGAATAAATAAAAAATCTTAAAAAAAATATAGTGCTAGGATAAGACACAGACTCGGATTTCTAAGATACATGGTAAAAAAAAAAAAAAAAAAAGTAAGAGTATATATGTATTGGGAAACATTTATGCCCATTACAAATACAGTTTGTTTTCTATTCTTGTCTAGGTGTCTAGGATCTAAATCCTTTATTTTTTTACATCTTGGAATAGTAGGAAATTGAAAGCACTTAATAACTAGAGTGAATTCAAGTGATACATTTTACATAATTTTACCAGTAAAAACATTTTTTTCAAACCTTGTGAAAGGACTGCTTTTGTACAAGAGCAGTGAAGGAGGAAGATGAAGGGGACATGGAGGAACAGTTGGAGGCTGCACTCTGTAGGAAGAGCTGTTCATAGAGTCCACCCAGATGACCTCTCTTCAATTGTTCTCTTTGGCATTCGCGAATGTTTGTTAAACTGCTTGTATACCATTTAGAGGGTGGACATGCAGTTGGGACAGTGGTGCTAAGGAGTACCTCGTGAACTTATTTTATTTTTTAAAGATTTTATTTATTTATGAGAGACAGAGAGAGAGAAAGGAAGAGGCAGAGGGAGAAGCAGGACTCAGTTCCAGAACTCTGGGATCATGACCTGAGCCAAAGGCAGAGGCTTAACTGACTGAGCTACCCAGGCACCCCTACCTTGTGAACTTATTTTGCTAAAAGTGAAATAAAGAATTTCCTGTTGGGAGGGGGGGTGGAAGAATAGTTGGAAATTGAGGAATTGCAAAGGCTTCTTCCCTTCTATTACGATAACCAATGTCCATTGGCCTGTCTTCTAGTCACGGTTTCTCCGGATTCCAATTTGTCTTATTTTCTCTACTATAACAATAACCTGAATTTACACTTTGATAAATATCCTTTAGAAATGGGAGTAAGATGCTAGCAGAGATTCCTGCACCAGCATACTATTAACTACTTGAATATCTTGAATTCTAAAGAGATCCTTGCTGAGTATAATCAGAGAAATGTAAAGCTCTTTTATCCTATGGTGACAATTTTTCAAGTGCTCACTAGATTACAGGCACATGTTCCTGAAATCAGCGATTTCGTAGTTTAAGAATCTAAATGATTCTGCATTGGTTCATTTCCAATTAGACCCAGCCTTTTGTCTCCATAGAGAGGATACAAATTCCACTTGGTTTTATTTACTTTAGAGATAACAAAGAATGAAGTATCTCTGTTTTGAAATTTTGTATCCATGTACTCAATTTCAGCCATGTGATTGTCATTTTGTGTTAACTAAAGAAATTTATGCCATAAAGTTATAGGACTTTTAAACATATAATTAACTGGTGAAATGCTGCTTGCATGTGCATACCTTATTTCATGAAGTCGATCTGAAAACTTCATTTGCCTTGAAACCCTTTCAAGACTCATTAATAATGAGCTTTCATGAATATATGAAGATGGTACATTGGAGCCTATTGCAGCTCTGCACTGTTTATGGAGTTTTACCACACATCCCTCATTGGCAATGGGTATCTATTAATTTATTCTTAGTCTCCAACCTGGTCTCTTTTGTGTTGAATATTAACTATTTAACATGCAGTTTATTAGATGCATTATTATTTTTGATTTTTAAAGTATATGTGCATATTCATATGCATATGTATATATAGAAAGATAATGTGAATCAAAATATCAATATTTTTCTCAGCATAAACCAGAGAAAATTATTTTCTGTATTTCTGTGTTTTGTAATTTTTACAAAACTAAAAAATTTACCTGTGTACGAATTGTTAGAAATGGGTCAAGGATTCAGAAATACGAATCGTTATCATCCTCAAGTTTACAAGATAAGGAAGATGCCCTGAAATAATAATAAGATAGTAGGAATAATAAATATGTGTTTTCTCTAGTACTTCTGAATTGACAGGTATACTCATAAAGGCATTTAAAGAAGCAATATTGTCACCATTTTGCAGATAAGGACCCTCATATTGATTATCTTATATGAATAAGTCATAAGATTGAACCCATACATTCCAACTATAAATCTAGTGCATTTTCCACTATAATTAATTTTAAAAACCCTAAATGCTGACCTTTTTAAGACTGAAATAAATGTCTAAGAGCAGGTAAAAAGAAAAAAAATAGAAGCTCAATCATCAGAGAAGAATATTTGGGCAAATTGACACTCAACCCTACCTTCTAGCACAGCCAGGATACAGATAGGTGGGAATTCAGAAGGGTGGGCTTTCTGGGCAAGAGACAGAACACCAGGAAAAGCAAAACTATGGGGAAAAAAGATCATGGGACAGATAAAGATGTAGGAAAATGTAGAAAATAAAATTTGGTTAAATAAATGCCTAAATCATACTCACCTGACTATGCTTTTAATATTTTCTTGTTGAATAAACTGGGATAAAAAAGGAAAAAAATTATTAAGAAATGAAGAGAAATGCACTTAGATAATTAAGATAGAACATCTATTTCTTTAACAATACAGTTGCATAATTTATGATGAAAAATTAGTAGATTTTTATTGTGCATTTACTATTTGTTGTCAGTGTGCTAAGAACTTTAAACACATTGTTTTACTTAAATACCGTAACAACTCATGGAAGTAGATATTATTGTCTCCATTTTTAGATGACAAAAATAAATTTCAGAGCTTAAGTAACCTGAGAATAGTAAGTCATTTAGGTAGTGACAGAGCCAGACTTTGACACTGAATCCCCAAATTCAATGTCCAAGCGGTTATTATTTCTTTAACTTTTAGTATAAGGACCCTAACATTCAGGAATTTTGAACCAATGAACTAATCCTTTCATACTTACAAAATTTCACCGCCCAGGAGCGTCTGGGTAGCTCAGTTGGTTAAGTGGCTGGCTCTTGATTTCAGCTCTCCTCATGATCTCAGGGTCTTAGGACAGAGCCAATAGTCAGGCATCAGGCTCCCTGCTCAGCAGGGAGTCTGCTTGAGGCTTCTCTCTCTCCCTCTCCCTTTACCCCTCCCCACGCTTACACTTGCTCACTCTCACTATATAAAATAAATAAATAAATCGTAAACAAAGAAGATTCTCTGCCCCTCCCCCCTGCTTGCACAAGCTCTCTCCATCTCAAAAAAAAGTACTTATTACTAGCTCAACTTTGTAAATGTCATCCGTGTATACGCTAATAAAGCAAGCTCTCTATCACCTTTCTTGCTATGCAATACTGACAAAACCTTAATTAGAAAGACATAAAAAAGTTCCCTCATACTAATTATCCAAAATTTGCTCTCTCACAACCATTTGCTAGTCATACTTGCTATTACATGGAAGTCAGATATCTTGGTTTGTGAAAATTCAATTACTACTATGTTAACTCAGGATGAGGAAATTTTTTTGTTTTTGTTTTTCCAAAATGCAGCATCTACCTCCATCATAGCTATAGAAATCTAATGCCTTCAAGCTATGGCAAAAGAACCTGCAAAGGGGATACTGGAAAAGAGCAGTTGTAGAGTCTCTGTTCCTTTGTCCACATGTGTAGCCCTCTGATGTCATGTGACTGGGAACAGTTTGCATGTTATGTAGAGTACGAAATAATGGCAGCTTGAAATTAAAACACATTCTGAACATTGTAATTTCAAGTTTATCAAAGTTAAATTACTACTGTTATAAAAATACTAATCTTTACATTTGAAAATGATGCTTAATAACATAAAAAAAAAATAATGCCTACCTGTCTGGTTATATTCTTTTCTGATGATCAGTTAAGCTGGAAATTTAAACTTTTCTGTTATATAGAATTTTACAAATTACAGAAGCCTTCACCACACCTTATCAATCCAACTTCTTTGTACTGAGCAAGGCAGGCAATAATATACAATTTCTTATTTGACCATTTACTACTAAAGGAAAAAGAGCGGTGTATTTTAGTGCATTAAGAAATACAGCCGCGAAAAATAACAGAAGAGCTGGAGGTGCATATGAGGTTGCCCACTTAAATACGGTGGTCAGGGAGGCACTATTTATAAAGTAACATTTAAGTGCAGACGTGAAGGAGGGAGAGAACAAGCCAAGGAGCTCTGGGGGAAGATTTCAGACCATAAACAGCCAAGATGCCAGTGTGGTTAACAAGGAGTAAGTAATGGGTTTCCTATAGGTGACTACAGACACATGGGACAGGACAATCACGTAAGGGCTGGGAATACGTTTGAGGGATCTTGGTTTTTAATCTGTATAATGTAGCCACATATCAGAGGACTCCAAACAGGTGGCAAGCATGTTAAAACACTTTTTTTTTTTTTAAGATTTTATTTATTTGTGAGAGAGACAATGAGAGACAGAGAGCATGAGAGGGAGGAGGGTCAGAGGGAGAAGCAGACTCCCTGCTGAGCAGGGAGCCCGACGCGGGACTCGATCCCAGGACTCCAGGATCATGACCTGAGCCGAAGGCAGTCGCTTAACCAACTGAGCCACCCAGGCGCCCAGCATGTTAAAACACTTTAAAAGAAACTGCTGGGAGCTGTGTTGTGAATTGACTGTGGAGGGCAGATAAAAAGCAGACACAGTAAATCAGTTCTGAGCCAACTGCAAAATACTAGGAAAAGATAAAAGCCACTTTGAAACATAATTTGATCATTATAGGTGTTAATCTTTGCACTTGAAAATGAGAAATGTCAGAACCAAAAAGCTTTCTGACAGATCGGATATGATGAGAGAGACAAAAAGAAAAACCAAGAACACCACCAAGGATTTGAGTAACTGGATGGGAAGGTCTTTGTTGAGAAGAATAAGACTGCAGAGGATTAGGTTTGATGGTGGAAATAAGTTTGATCTGCCTATCAGACATGTATAAGAAGATGGTAAGCGAGCATTCAGAGATAGGAGACTGAAGTTTAGGATTGTGTTTTCTGGGCTGGGGATGGAGATTTGGAAATTGTCTATGTATAAAATGACTTTAATGTAATATGATGAGATGAAATCACCAAGGGACGGAAGGAAGAGGTCAGGGAATAAAAAGAAGAATTAGTTAAGGATAATGAGAAGAAAAACTTAGGAGAATATTTATTCCTTGAAGCCAAACAAAGAGAAAATGTGGCATTTTGTATTTCCTTATAGAAATAGGATCTAGCAAATGCCATAACTTGAGACATCTTAAAAACATCTATATTTTTATCCAACTATGTATGTTTGACATTTCAAAGATAGTAATTGATGTCTCAATGATATTTTAATAATTTTCTTTTTACCATTAAGAAATTGATAGTATAATTTGGCTGAGTATTTAACTACTTTGATAATCTATTCACCACATTGGTTGATGCTTTTCTACTAGAATTTAACAACAACAACAAAAACCTACCAAAAACGCCACCAAAAAACCTGAGTATAATATCTTAAAAATTGTAATTATAGCATTTTATATTATTAAAACATTAATACTATTTATTCAGTTTGATAGCTTTTCTACTTTGATTATTTTATTTTATTTATTATTTTTTTTTTAAGATTTTATTTATTTATTTGACAGAGAGAGACACAGCGAGAGAGGGAACACAAGCAGCGGGAGTGGGAGAGGGAGAAACAGGCTTCCCACGGAGCAGGGAGCCCGATGCGGGGCTCGATCCCAGGACCCTGAGATCATGACCTGAGCCGAAGGCAGACGCTTAACGACTGAGCCACCCAGGCGCCCCTCTTCGATTATTTTAAAAAAATGATACAGTTTAGTTAATTAACTTTAACAGACAAGTCTATCCACTTCTTAGTAATATTAGAAACCTCCCACAGTTTAATAAATTTTGACAGGTTTGCCCATTTACTTATCACTCATTTGAAAAATTTAAGAACACAGTGGAAACATTAGTTTATCACAGATGAACTTCATTTAAATACTAATACATTTGATTTTTGTGAGTAAAAATCAGTTCTATTGAAATATGGGTGTGCTTTTCAGGACTAAAGCAAATGCTAAATGTATTTCAAGTAGAGGGTGTTTTTGCTTTTTCTTTTAACAGTTTTTCCTTTTTCAGATTGGAATAAAGTGATATGTACAGGTTGATGCTTATCTATGGAAAGATCCTTCCTTGTTTTGGAAAATTTACAGTTGATAATAGGTTTAATGAGCAGTTAAAGTCAAGAGAGTCCAGTCAAAGCAGAGACTCCCCACTATAGGAATACATTCAAAAACACTATGACAAAGATCAATTCTGAGTACAGCAATTTTAAAGTAAACTTTTACCGTGGAATGTACTTAGATTTACAAAAATATTGCAAAAAAACCGACAATCAGTCCCCATATACCCTGCACCATTTTTACAAAAGTTATTGCTTCACGTAACTATAGTTTGTCATAACTGAGCAACGGACGTTGGTATATTAACATTAACTAGACCCCAGATTTCATTCAGACCTCAGCATTGTTTCTTTTTTTTTTTTTTTAAGATTTATTTATTTATTTGAGAGAGAGAGAGAACGGCATGGGGGGGGGGCAGAAGGAGAGGAGAGAGAATTTCAAGCAAGCAGATTCCCTGCTGAGCACAGAGCTCAACTCTGATCTCACAACTCTGAGACCACAACCTGAGTCAAAACCAAGAGTCAGATGTTGAACCAATAGAGCCAGCCAGGGGCCCAAGCAATGTGTTTTCTACTCCAGGATTCAATCCAGTACACCAGATTGTATTTAGTCATCACATTTCAGTAGTCTGTGGTCTGTGACAGTTTCTCAATCTTTCCTTGTAAAATATGCTTTAAAGCAAACTATCTAGACTTCTCCAATGTGGAGACATCTCTGACTGGTTAGTTAGTAACTTTGTTCAGCAATTGAGCCTTGACAAATCTTACCTCTTTACACAATCAGAATTTTCTGCATTGTTTGTAGCCAGAAGTATGTGAATTGAAAAATTGTAAAAAATATGTAAACTTCTAACCTGGTGTTCAAAAATCATTGGTAAGAATAGTTATAATTATGAAACACAGAAACATGCAAAAAGTAGAGTCTGAGGCATGTACATCAAAATATAAATTTCGCTGGAAAAAATGATGAAAGAATGGGGGCCTGGGTGGCTCAGTCGGTTAAGCATCTGTCTTTGACTCAGGTCATGATTCCAGGGTTCTGAGTTCAAGCCCCATGTCAGGCTCCCTGCTCACTGGGGAGTCTGCTTCTCCCTCCCCTCTGCTTCACCCCTCCACCCCACTCATGCTCTCTCTCTTGCGCTGCTCTCTCTCTCAAATAAATAAATAAAATCTTTAAAGAAAAATGATGAAAAGGAAGGTGCTATGTCCTAAGGGAGATTATAATTTTAAGACAACTTTCAATAAGGTCTTTAATTTCCCCCTCAGGAAATCTAGAAAAGCCCAAATAAGCTTGCTTCAGAAAGGATGAAGCCCTATAGGTTTTTTACAAGGAATTGTTGTTCATAAAAATAGACCTCTCATAAATACAGATTAATAGGCTGTATTTATTTTTTCCTGAGAATTTGTTTTGAAAGAAGCAAGCAAGTGCAATAATTTTAATTTATAAAATTTATTTTGAGGTGGTATTTGAAGCAGAGATATGTAAGTGTAGAATTGGAAAGAATTATAAGTATCATTAAATATAATTTGTTTATTTTATTGTTAGGGAAACTGGGGCTCTATGAGGTTTAGTGACAACACCAGAAGCACAAAAGGACTTGGTGAGGACCTATCAGGGAACATCCAGTTTTCCTTACTCACCAGGAAAGAAGTAGTGTTGTTTTCCTGTTCAGTGAATTACTAGCCCGGCAAGTTTTGAGAACACAGGGCTAGTAAAATAAATTGACTCAGTTGTTAGGAATTATATGACAGGATGCGTGGAGACTGAGAGAACTAGCTGAATGTAAAAAGAGATTACTCACATCCACAGAAAATGGGTAGCAATTTTTGATCGTTGAGCAATAGAAGGAGAAATGAGACTTTGCTTGTGTGAAACAAACTATAATAGATGTATACTCAACATACAATTTTTTTTCTTCAGCATTGGAGATTGTTGTAAAATGTGACTTTTGCACTGATGAAACTGTTTTTGTTTGAACTATGTGAGGAAAATGGTTTGCAGCTTCACATGTTGGTGGCTTGTTACTGTGGACTTCTGTCCATTTAAGTCAGTCTTAGGTTGATGGGTTGGTGTTTAGATCATGGGATCCCCTGAGAAAATCAAAGATAGTAGGGTAGAAGTATTTCATGACAGACATTGTGGAGGCATGACACAGCCTCAAAATCTGAATTAGAAGATCTTTGAGACTAATTCAGTCACTCTTGCCACCAAATGCCTGGATTGGAAGGATGGAAATAAAACAACAGGCTTGTAATTATTCTGAGATCCTTTTCTCTCTCTCTCTCTTCTCTCTCTAAATGAAGTGTAAAACTAAAGAAGAAAAGCTGAGAGAGAAAGGTACATGCAGCCAAATACTCCAATTAAGTCATGAGCAAGGGAAGGTAAAGAAAATGGATAAATCTTAATTTGAATCTATCCATAAGAAAGCTGACAACCCAATTCATTCCAGAAGAGGTGATAAACTCTATACATCCTGTATCCAATTATAAGGGCACTTCAGACTAGGGACAAACCTCCCAGAAGGATACCAAAAAAAAAAAAAAAAAAATATTTGTCCATGCAAATCAGCAGGTTTTTTTGTGGAGAGAAAACATGGTACGGTTCAGAAATAACTTAACACTGTATTTCTTACCCTGAAGACAAATGAATATTCTGTTGGTATTTTTCTTAAGAATAACTATGAAATTGAAACATTTTGTCATATTTGCTTTAAAATTTCTCAGGAAAAAGATATTTACAAATGTAGTTGCAGCTGGTCTGGAAGGACATATTGAATCTACTTTTTCCTCTTCACTAGGGATTGTCATTTTTGTGTGTGTTTTTACCATGTTATACACTGTGCACCCTCACAAACAACATGTAATTGTTTTCACATTATTCAATATATATATATATATATATATATATAGGTAAATGGTATTATACTGTATATATCCTCTTGATACTTGTAAAGTGAAAACAGCGTTATGTTTCTGCAATTTAATAAGGTTGATAAATGTAGCCCTAGTTGATTTGATTTCAATGCTGAGAATGTATATCAATTTTTATGCATTATCTTGTTTAAGAAATTTAGATTATTTCAAATTTCCTATTATAAAATATATTGTGACATTTGTGCCCAGAAGTATCAAAGGTCTGAGATTTTACTATACTTTCAAACTAACAAGTTTGCCCCACCGGTTTTCAAATTCCAAAATACTGTGTAATAGTTTTAAGCTTACTTTCTTCATTATAGCAAGCTTTTCCCAAAAAGTTAAATAACCAAAGGGAAAGGAGGAAAGGAGGAGAGAGAGGGAGGAAAGAAGGGAGTAGACAGAAGAGAAAGGAAAGGGAAGGAAAGAAAGAAGGGAAGATGAAAGGAGAGAAAAAAAAGATAAGGAAAGAAAGAAGGAAATAAAAAGAAAGAAAAAAAAGATAAACATCCATTACAATGAAACAGTGTTGATCCATTATTAGTAACTAAGTCCATATTCATTCGAATTTCCTCATTCCTATCCAGAGTGTCATGAGGGATGTTTCATGGCTGTGACCACCACCAAAATTTTCACAGATTTTCTTTGTTGTTGATTACTTTGACTTTTTTGAGGATTACTGGTTAGGTATTTTGTAGAACGTCCCTTCCTTTGGAATTAGGTGTAATCCTGTTTTAGATTAATCATGGTTATACTGGGGTAACATATGTTTGAGAGGAAGATCACAGGGGCAAAGTGTCATTGTCATTGTATATCAAGGACATATCAGTTGCACATACAATTAATATGACTTCTTGCTGTTGATGTTAACCTTGATCACCCAGCTTGAGGTAGTATTTGCCAGTTTTTTTCAATGTAAAGTTACTCTACATGTCCCTATTTCCATACTGTATTCTTTGGAAGAAAGCAACTATGTGCAGACCACACTTAAAGAGTAGAAAATGATGTTCCACTTCTTTCAGGGTATCTATAAAAATTATTAGGACTTCTATACCAGATATTTCTCTATTCTCACTCATTTATTTATTTATTCAATAATTTAATTATGTCAGTGTGGACCCAAAGATTTTTATTTTATTTATTTATTTTTTCACTTTGGGTTGTAATTCAATACTTCTTTGTTTTCTTGCTTACATTGTCCCAGCTTTAGCTATTGGGAGCCCTTCCATTTAGCTCCTGTATCCCTTTGACAAACTGTATCATTGACAGGGAGATGGAGGGTGGGGTGGGGGAGACAGGTTGTGTTTGGACTTCCTTATTTTCTGCCAGTTCGAAATGTCCAGGCTTATGTTGTTCTTGTCCTGTTCCTGGAAACATCTCATTCTCCAGGGAACCCTGATTTCTTTTGTTGGAGGATGGTATTAGATAGCAAGATCTGGATGCTAGGTGTACTCATTTACTCTAGGTTCTCTTGAGACATATATGCATATAATTTCTATATGTGAAACTGTATCTATATTAATCTAAATATGCATTCAAATTGTAATCCATTGCCACATGTATTATTCTATCCGTTGTTTATCTTTTTCCTCCCCCTACAACAGTGAGAAACTTGTCTCCCATCAGTCACCAGCAATCTACTTCATTGTTCACTTCCAACATACATGTATAATAGAATCAGAAATGTTAAGCCCTCTCCCCATGTGAAACAAATTTATCAACTAGGATTATGTATAGTTTATTAATCTTTAGTCTTACACACTCCGTTCTTTTTGAAAGTTACATAAATCAGCACCTTTCCCCACCCCCATCCCTTTCAGTGAGGTGGTTTCATCACATTTAAATACAATTAGATCATTTTGTCATGTTCTGTATCCCAAACGAGGATTCTCCAAATTCTTTTTTTTTTAATTTGCATGCATTAAGGCTTACTTTTTTGTGCTGTGAAGTTCTATGGATATTGACAAATGTTTAATGTCTTTCATACATCATTATAGTATTGTACAACAAGTTTCAACACCATAAAACACCCTGTGCTTCATCTATTCAGTCTACCCCATCCCCTGTCCTAATCTGTGCACATGCCATCTTTACAGTTTGTCCTTTCCAGAATATCATATATTTGCAGTGATTTAGTGTATTTAAGAAAAGGTGTTGGTTTTCAGTTCATTCTGATTTTCTTGTTGTAAGAACAGGGTTGACAACATCCAAGTTTTTTTTTTTTTTTTTAAAGATTTATTTATTTATTTGACAGAGAGAGACACAGCGAGAGAGGGAACAGAAGCAGGGGGAGTGGGAAAGGGAGAAGCAGGCTTCCTGCCGAGCAGGGAGCCCGATGCGGGGCTTGATCCCAGGACCCCGGTATCATGACCTGAGCCGAAGGCAGACGCTTAACGACCGAGCCACCCAGGCACCCCAACAGCATCCAAGTTTTTTACAAGTTGAAGCTGAGACTGGAAGCAAATTTTATGTATTTGTATTTAAAATTCCAAACAATTTAATTTTTCTTTATTTTTTTGGTAAGAGGTCTTGACAGATTAGGGAGGAGGTTTTTCTTTATTTTAGAATATAAGGTTCTAATAATAACTCTGGTATTCTTAGGAAAAAATAACATTTTTGATATGGTCGATTTGAGTGTTGGTATAGAAGCTACACTGATGAGAATTCTATGGAAACTATCTTCATACACATTTTGAATTTCTTTCTATGCAGCATTAAGGATCTGCCTTTCTTTTATACCAAAATTTTACCCTGGATTATTTGCTGAATATGTGTTTACCTGCCTATGGAATTATGATGATTCTTGCAAACCCTTTACCACAGTATTCTTTTTTTTTAAGGTTTTATTTGAGAGAGTGAGTGAGTGAGAGAGAGAGCATACAAGCAGGGGCAGAGGAAGAGGGAGAAGCAGACTCCTCACTGAACAGGGAGCCGGAGGTGGGGCTAGATCCCAGGACCCCGGAATCATGACCTGAGCTGAAGGCAGACACTTAACTCACTGAGCCACTCAGGAGCCCCCCACAGTATTCCCTTTTATGTATATTTGTTGATGTATAAAAATTATTACTTATTTGCACTTAAAGATTTGTCTTCATGACTTAAAACTGAAGCTGTGCTATGAAATTAATATGTTCTCAATCTCTAAGAAGTTTTATAATCAAGTTTCATGTGTAGAATTACAAATTTATTTATTTATTCAATATGTATGTCTGATAAAAATATAGAAATAGGTTTGTAAGATTTTAATATCAGAGATAATATACTATACCACCCAATCCTTCTAAACAAATCTGTAGTGATCAAAAGTAGAGTGAAATATCTCTAATTGTCATAAAAGAGTTGTTATGAGTAATAAGAGAAAAATCATTCTGCAAATATTTTAATATTATAATACATAGTTCACATAATATAATTTTTGAACAAAGTAGGACACTCTGTAGAGTGAAAGGGGACACTTTCAATAATTATGTTGGTACAACAGGTATAATTTGAGAATAACCCAAGTAAATCAAGATACGTTTTCATTCTATGTGTAGTTCCATCATATCTCCTTCCTTTACTCTATAGTTCATCATTTTAAATCTCATTTATGCAGCATGTTTATTGGGTCTATCATGTACTGATCACTGTTTGGCAGTTAAACTTTTATATTTAAAAACAAAAGGAAACAAAACACCAGGTAAGCATGTATTTATTTTTGTAGCAATTATAACAGTGTGATTAAGTGCCATGGGATACCTGAACCTGGCATAGAGAAATGATTTCTTAGAGTAGATGTACCATGTCTAAACTGAAGCAATATCCTACACACATACACATCCACATAACTGGTGTTTTCCCAGCATAGTTATACAAAAAGCTTTTTATACACTTTTATTTTTCCTTATGTTTAATGTGCTAAGGAAATAGAATGATTCTAAGTTGATCTCTGTATTAATGATACTAGGGGTAAAGATGATATTTATTCAGTAATTATCTAGTAACAAAGGTTATTCCTGGACTGAGTCAGATGCTAAACATGTTTCATTAAGTATCACAAGGATAGTCTCTTTCACTGAAGAGAATTCATTAATGTTTATCTTTGGAGGGTTTCATTTATAATACTATTAAATAGTTTTCCTTTTGAAATTTTCTTTATTAGAAAAATCATACTTTACAAAAATTAGCAAACTGATTTTGCTCTACAAAAATATCATTGTAAAATAGCAATCCCCCACTTTAAAACAGTTTCTGGCACATATTAGAAACTGAGTAGATAATGATTCAGTGAATGAATGAATGAATAAAGTTCAGTAAGTCTTTGGAGGGGTGCCTGTGTGGCTCAGTCTGTTAAGCATATGCCTTTGACTTAGGTCATGATCCCAGGGTCCTGGGATTGCCCCCCCACCCAATGTCAGGACCCACATAGGGCCCCCCACCCATCGGGCCACTAAGAGGAGAATCTGTTTCTCCCTCTCCTTTTCTCCCTCCGACCCTCCCCCCTGCTCCTGCTCTCACTTGCTCTCTCTCTCTTAAAAGAATAATGAAAAATTTTTTTTTTTATTATTCAGTAAGTCTTTCGATATGGATTTGAGATTTGAACAAGGATTTGAGATTTATAAATAAAACACATTGCTACTCTAAATCGCTTAACTAGGTAAATAATATTAACCACCTGACTATACTTAGGAACCAGAGTTTCAAATTTTTTCATGCCATCCAACCTTTTCCACCCTTAGTAAACAGGCTAATGTGGAAACAAATAATGTAAAGTTAGAAATTACATGGAACATGGTCTTAATAATTAACAGCTAGAACAACATTCCCAGTAGAAATGCCAGTAGAACTTGCCTTTCATGCTAAAATTTAGAAAACCACAATCAACAAACCATCACACTTCATGAAATACATATGTCAACAAAGTGCCAACAAGCTAACAAGCAATGTATTTATTACATATTTTTTTAAATTTTATTCTTACTGACAAAGTTTAAGAATTACTGAGATAGTTTTTAAATCTTGCATCATTATTATATATACACAGAAAGGAAAATCTGAGCAAAGTAAATTGTTTCATGCTTTCCTAAATCTTTTTTTGTATCCAGTGGTGATTTTTCTGATTCTATTTTTGATTCAGAGTTTTCACTGAATCACAACACACAATATTGGTCACTGTGTCATCAAGAATGCTGATGGGGATGCCTGGGTAAGTTCAGTAAGTTAGGAATCTGCCTTCTGGTCCAGTCATGGTCCTGGCGGTTGTGGGATCGAGTCTTGTGTGGGGCTCCTTGCTCAACTGAGAGACTGCTTCTCTCTCTGCCTGCCGCTCCCCCTGCTTGTGCTCTCTCTCTCTCTCTGTTTCTGTCTCTCTCTTTCTGACAAATGGATGAGTGGAATCTTTAAAAAAAAAAGTGCTGATGATGCAGGATTTCTTGACAGTATTCTACTCTTGGCTCCAACTCTTTTTTTCCAAATCATTGATGCTTATTCTACAAATTTTTAATGTTGGTGTGTTTTTGATCTACTAAAGATACTAATTGAAGGTTATCTTATAACAGCAAGGGTTCTCATTCTTTTCTCAAATAATCTTTTTTTTAAGACTTATTTATTTATTTGAGAGAGAGAGAGAGCACTCCTGAGTATGAGGGGTGGGGAGAGGGGCAGAGGGAGAGGAGAGGAGAAGCAGACTGCCTTCTGAGCAGGGAACCCCATGCTGGGCTTGATCTAAAGACCCTGAGATCATGACCTGAGCCGAAACCAAAAGTTGGAGTCTTAACCAACTGAGCCACCCAGGCACCCCTCAAATAATATTTAAATGGTTGTTGACTGAAATAATATGAGATTATGATTGGCTAGTTATGCCAGTAAGAATGGCAACCAGTTACATGCATAGGAAATGATAGAATGTGACTGTACAATAGCAGCAGTAGGTTTTCACCTAGTGTAAGATGTCTCATTTTCAGAGATATTTAAATGCTGTGTGTGAGAATGTGTTCTCCATATATTTATGTATATGTTATTATATACATGCATAGATACATGTACATGCTTTCCATCTCACCTTATTGTAATGAAATATATACAGTAAATGAAATAGAATAGAGTAAATCTCTGCAGTTACTACTCCTGTGAATAATGTGAATAGGTATGAATGATTTGTTTCAAAAGTGGACTAGCTATTGTTTAATTGCACATTTATGTGTTTATTTGAAAAGCAATTTTTAGACAGGAGAAAAAGAATCAAAACGTCCCTAAAATACATTGAAAGTACACTATATTTTAGATTATCTAGAGGAAAGCTTAGGTATTGTGTTACTTGTTATGTGGCATAATAAAACTGATTTTAATATAAGCTTATTGCAAAATGAAAAAAAAGTCTCATTTTGTAGCATTGGTTTTCCATTTCCTATCTACTTGGCCACATGAATCTTGGGTGCCTGTAAAGGCAGGATAATAACTAATCCTCTTTGGTGTTTAGTGTCACTTAATCCTTTCTGGTACTTATCCTATTAACATTTTTTTCTCTTGTATTTAAATGCCAGTGCAGAACACTCAAATTACTTGCATTTATTTCTGGGCTTCTGAATTTCCCAGTTAGAAGAAGTAGCTTCAGAAATGTTTGATTAAGTATATGCATTTATTTGAGTCTATATTCATTTTCAAGTGCTTATTCTAGCTTAATGACTTTTAGCTTGGATATTTTAAGCTACCAGTTTATGTTTACCATTATTTTGTAACTGTAGAATTCATCTGCAATGTAACATAAGCTCTTTAACTGGGTTATCAAAAAATACATATAAAACTTCTGCATACTTTTAGATTTTAGTTAAAGCCTTATTCGAGGTCCATAAATCCTTAAAGCATGTTACTGGGCATTACTTACATTAAAGGTGTATAAACCAATATATTTTATCTTTCGAAGAACTCTGTTAGTCAGACCAGGCTAAGCTATGCTATCATTAACTAGCATGCACAAAATCACAGTGGTTTTGAAAAACAAAAGTTTATTATTTCTCACTCATAACCTGTCCATGGAGGTTGGCAGGAGAGTTTGTTTCAGATAGACTTGTATTTCCAGATCAACAACACAAAGGGGGTCAGTTGTGACAAATCAGGCCTGGCTTTTAAAACTTTGGTTTCAAAGTATCACATTTTATTCCCTTCTTGTTTCCTTAGGCAAAGCAAGTCATGGAGGTAGCAAAGAACCTCAAGGCAGGGAAGTACAGTCATACTATGTGTCGAAAAGGGGACTGGAAATATTTGTAATCAGCCCTAATGACTACTCTGTTCACTTTAATGTAGCTTCCCTTTAAAGGAACACTGAGAAACTTAAAAATATAAAATCAAGACACTGAGGTGCTAGTATATGTTTAACTATCTTTTGAAAAAAAGTGAAGAGTAGAGAATTTTCAGTATTATACATTTTTTAGTTTACATATAAGAAATGATTACATATATGCGTATGTTTTCCAAGTATAATAATATACATGTATTACCACTGTACATTTGTATATGGTATTTAATTTAATACTTCAGCAAAATCCATGTATAAATATCTTTATTCTCCTATATTATGATTGAAGAAGAAACTTAGACTAGAGAATTTAAGTAAACCTTTCTAAATTACATATCTAATAAATCATCACACTAAAATCTAGTTCCATTAGTTCCTGGTTTTCTCACTACAAAATGCTAACTCTTAGGAAAAGTAGAAATTACCATTTAGATAAACGAAAAAACATCTGTTTTGCAGGTATGACTTTTAAGATTATACCCGTCTTTTTTTTTTTTTAAGATTTTATTTATTTATTTAAGAGAGAGAGCACAAGTGGGAGGTGGGTGTGCAGAGGGAGAGGGAGAAGCAGGCTCCTCACTGCGCAGGGAGTCAGACTCTGAGATCATGACCTGAGCTGAAGGCAGACACTTTAACCAACTGAGCCACCCAGGTGCCCCAAAATTACACTCAGTCTTGTACTTACCTGCCTTTAAGTGGGAGTCAAATATAAAATATTATAAATTGGGCACTTTCAATACAGTGAAATGAAAGTTTTGGGAAATCCTCTCCCTGTAAAAAAATTATAAAACTGGACACTTACTAAAAACAACAATTTCAGCACTCTGGAAATGGGCAAATAGCATACAACAAATTAACTAATGTTTATTCTTGAAAATGTACTGAACTTCAGGTTAAGAAAAGTGAGAATCTGTGCTGTTCTTACCCAGTGATTTCTCATCATTCACTGGGCCCCCAGTTTGGTCAAAGCTCTAACTCTACTATGGAAAGACAAGCTCTAAAAACCACATATTTTCCTGATGAAGCCAGCTCACCTCACTGGGAGGGAAAGCAAAAGTGCAGTACCAACTGCATTATAAGCAAAAGTAGCAATTCGGGTGATGAGAGAGAGGGAGGGCGGTGGCTCTGCTAGTCTGAGGTTGGAGTCTGGTTGCTTCTCCATGCTCAGCACAACTATCCAAAATTGTACTGGAGGTCCTAGCCAGTGAAATAATATATACGTATCACCCATATTAGAATGAAAGAAGTAAAACTATCTTAAATCACAGATTATATGATATGATCCAGTATGTAGGAAACTAAAGAATCTACAAAAAACCAGAAACAAACAAACACACAAGAAAACCCACAAAAACCTAGAGAAACTAATAAAAAAAATTTAATAGGCCCAGTAGGAGACTCCAAAATAGGTTCACATTTGAATCCCTCGTACCTGTCAATGTTACATTATAGGACAAAGAGTTAATCACATCTTTTGTAGTATAAGATAATAATATTAAGTTAAATTTTGAGAAGAGGAGCTTATCCTTGATTATCTAGGTGGATTTAAGTGCTTTAATGTGCGACTTTATAAGAGGAACACAGAGGGAGATTAGAAGAAAGAGCTGGAGAGGAGAAGGTGAAGGGAGGGTGAAGGCAGTGATTGGAGTAATAACTGACACAAATCATGGAATGCCAAGGAATTTGAGGCAGCCGCCTGAAGCTAGAAGCAAGGAATGGATTCTCCCCTGAGAACCTGCAGAGGGAGCACAGCCTTGCCATACCTTGATTTCACAGTCCTGGCATCCAGAACTCTGAGAGAATTAATTTCTGTTGTTTTAAGCCACCAGGTTTGCAGTTACTTGTTAACATAATGTTAACAGATGTTAACAGATGTTAACATAAAAAAATCTATTGTATCTGTAATCTAGAAAGGAAAAATCTACAAGTAAAATCAAGCATCTAATTCCATTCACAATAGGATGAAAAAGAACAAAATACTTAGGAATAAATTTAATAAAAGCAGTGCAAAACTTGCAAAATGAAAACTATAAAACATTGCTAAGAACAATTAAATATCTAAATAAATTGAGAGATCTCCCAAGTTTATGGGATAAAACAACTCAAGATGGCAATCCCCCCCAAATTGATATATAGATTCAAAAATTATCCCCGTCAAAATTCCAGATTTTTTTTTTATAAACCAACGACTGTATCCTAAAATATAAATGAAAGTCAAAGGATCTAGAATAGCCAAAATAATTTTAGAAAATAAAAACAAAGTTTAGATGACTACACTAACCATATTTAAAATATCCTGTAAAGCAACTGTAATGAAACAGATGTAACAGAATTAAGAGTCCGGAAATGAACACCTCTATGTTCACTTATTTTTTTTATAAAGATGACAAGGCAGATGTTTTCAGTAAATGGGATTAAGACAATTGGAAATCTATATTTACATACAACTTACACTATACACATAAATTAACTAGTTTATCTGATAAAAGAGTTGTTTCCAAATTATATAAAGAACACTTATAATTCAGTAATAAGAGAACAACCTAATTAAAATAAGGGTAACAGAGCAAATAGATATTTCACCAAAAGAAATCTTTAACAGAAAATATGTGAATGGAAAATAAGGCCTTAGAAAATGTTTATTATCATTATTCATTAGTTAAATGAAAATTAGAAACTTTATAACATACCACTACAAGCCCTCTCAAGTAACTATAATTTAAAAAGAGATGATAATGAGCGTTGGCCAAGAGGTCAAGAAACTAGACCCTTCATATGTTGCTGGTGGGAATGTAAAATGGTTGTATTAGTTTTCTATTACTGCTGTAACAAAATTACTAAAAACTTAGTGACTTAACACATTTCTCATCTTACAGTTTTTTTCTTAAATATTTATTAATTTATTTTAATTTATTTATTTTTATTTAAATTCAATTAACATGTAATGCATTATTGGTTTCAGAGGTAAAGGTCAGTGATTCATCAGTCCACATGACACCCAGCGCTCATTCCATCCAGTGCCCTCCTTAATGCCCATCACCCAGTTACCCCATCCACCTGCCCACCTCACCTCCAGCAACCCTCAGTTTGTTTCCTATGCTTAAGGGTCTTATAGTTTGTCTCCCTCTCTGATTTCATCTTGTTTTATTTTTACCTGGGTTATGGTGATGGTCACACAACTCTGCACATTTACTATAATCATTGAATTTTATACTTATTATGAGTAAATTGTGTAGTATATAAATTATGCTTCAATAAAGCTGTTAAAATTTTCTGAAGAACTTTTCTGTTTTTTGCTAATTCATGATTAATTTGTAAATTTTGAAGCTTAATAATAACACCTTAATGTCTACCACCTCCCTCAGACAGAGGGCTCGCAAGGGTAGTAAAATCCCCTTGGCCACACTCAAAAACATCCCATACATGGCCCAACCCATCTCAAGCAGATTTCACCAACAGCAACATGCCACAGAAGCACTATTCTGCAATAGATTAAAAAAAAAATTCAAAACCTTGACCTTTAATCATATAGACATGAAGTCATGAACAAGTTGTCCCTACTCTATTGAGCATAATTTCTCAACTATGAGCTTTCCAATTGGGATACTCAGTGTTACCACACTGGGTTATTATCAGAATGAAAAGGAACAATATGTGAAAGATGCCCAGCACAGTGCCTGGCAAATTCTAAGTATTCATTCCCTTTCCTACAAAAGGACTTCATAGTTATAGTTAACTGTCCACCATTTTGGTTTCCAGCAAATGCGAAGAAGAGATGTTCACTAAAGTGTTGGATCTCTGATTTATGTCATGGGTTTGCAAATTTATCCGTATCAGTCTGTATGCAAGCATAAAATAGGCCCCAAATACTGGAGAACATGTTTTGATAATATGGAGGTTAAACATCCTCCAGACTAGTGTAAACGCAATTGAACAACTATTTTTTTTTTTTAAGATTTTATTTATTTATTTGACAGAGAGAGAGATAGCGAGAGCAGGAACACAAGCAGCAGGAGTGGGATAGGGAGAAGCAGGCTTCCTGCCGAACAGGGAGCCCGATGTGGGACTCGATCCCAGGACACTGGGATCATGACCTGAGCTGAAGGCAGACGCTTAACGACTGAGCCACCCAGGCGCCCCACAATTGAACAACTATTAAACGTTGAAGGCAATATGGATGAAAACGAGCAAGAAGAAAATCATGATTATAGCAAGCTAATAATTAGTGACACAGCAAAATTAAGATTTTATCTTTATGGAATATGTTAATGTTTCAAAGTTCTATGATAAATGTGAGGAAATGTAGATATAAGAGAACTGGGTAAATCGGAGTAGTTCACCAGGTTGGGGACAAGGTAAAAGGCTTATGCCAGAGGAGGCCACACTAAGGAAACTTTTATGTACTTCCTGTATATGTTTTTTTTTTTTTTTTTTAGATTTTTTAAATTTATTTTTGAGAGAGAGAGAGAGTGTACAAGCAGGGGAAGAAGCAGGCAGAGGGAGAGGGAGAAGCAGGTTCCCCACTGAGCAGGGAGCCCAATGTGGGGCTCGATCCCAGGACTCTGGGATCACGACCCGAGCCGAAGGCAGACACTTAACCGACTGAGCCACCCAGGTGCCCCCCGTATATGTTTCTGATGGAGAGCAGTGCTGAAAACTGTGAGTGGAGGTACAGAATTTGGCTTTGTTCAGGCTTGTAGTAGGCTCAGACTTCACAGTCCTAAAAGCTCAGCAGTGTACACTTGCAGCTATGGGAAGCCAACTGCTAATTAAATAAAGTCCTACCCCTTGTCGACGATTTTGAGATGTATATAGTTGAAATACCAAGCTGTGAGCTTCTCCTGTATGTGCAGCAGCTTCTTAGGTACACATGAAAATCATGAACCTCATTGCTCTTTGTTTTTTCCCTGTGAGGTTCTGTTACATTAAGTGGGAGGTGATGTCAGAATCCGGGGGCAAAAGTCTGAGTGTCAAAAAACACCTTTTTTGTTTCTTATACTTTTTACTAGAGGTCTTTAGAAATATAGAGGTAAAAAAATATATATGATATTATTATGGGGCGCCTGGGTGGCTCAGTCATTAAGTGTCTGCCTTTGGCTCAGATCATGATCCCAGGGTCCTGGGATTGAGCCCCACATTGGGCTCCCTGCTCATCCAGGAGCCTGCTTCTCCCCCTCCTACTCCCCCTGCTTGTGTTCCTGCTCTCACAATCTCTCTCCCTGTCAAATAAATAAATAAAATTTAAAAATATATATATGATATTTTTAAAATTTATATAGTATTTACTATATACTAGGCATTTACATTTGACCTCATCTACAAAGTAGGTATCATTTGTATTCCCATTTTACAACTAATGAAGTAGATATATAGAAAATTAAATGACTAGTCCGATGTCAAAGTCACATGGTTAGTAAATACTAGAACTCAAATTCACACCCAGACTGTCTCGAGTTTCGTCTCTTAACAATTTTATGCACTAAATACATATGTATGTTCATGCATATTTCTCTGTTTATACATTTGAGATCAAAGGATTTATATTTTCCTTTCTCAGCATAGAGAAGTTACCGACCTACTATTTGTTGATTTAAGGCGTATGCCTTTTGTTGATTTGTAATTATTTTAAACATGCATGCATTTTTCCTTCTGTCTTTGACTTTAGTTTTTAAGCCCATATGAGGAGTTAATAATAGGATCCCCTCTATAGAGGTTAGTATCACCCAAATGCTTCTGATGATAAATTGGTTGAGTAATCTTTCATAAAATACTGAAACTTCCAGAATAAGCAAGAAACTTGAAATGCCATTTATATCCTCGTTTACTCCTATATTAGGCATAACATTCTAAACTGGGTTATGACAAAGATCTCATATCTAGACATTGTTCTAGTGTTCTCTCCTTAACATCTATTTTTCCAGGAGCTTTCAGAGAGATTTTCATATGAGGTTATGTACCAATGGCACAATTTGTTTGACAGTTTAATAGTTGTGAAGTTCATATTTTTTGTTTTCCTCAGACTTAAACAAAAGTTTATTGTTATATATTGTGATAAGCATTCAATTCAAGGAAAATATCATTAAAAAAAAAACAAAACTAGTCACTTGTTCAGGCCAAAAGTTCTGTGACGGAATCTTTTACATAGCAATAACATGGTAATCGCTTCTTGGCCTTTTGGCTGAGATCAAGTGTGGCAATAACATGGTAGACATAAAAGTATATATTCCCATTTGCTTTTTTTACTTAAAAAATGAAAATCTATCATTCATAAAAAATGTCACAGATATTTTAGACATAAAGTACCTCTTAAATTCATAGATGTATTGACAAATTATTCTGCTAGAATATCAAATATGAAAGACATTTTAGCCTAGCTTTGTGTTTTGAGCAAAAATGTTCTAACTAGTATTCAAAATTTTAAGACAACTTGCAACTGAAACTTTAAGTATAAGCATGTGGTTAATCCCAAGTGATAACATTAATACTGGATGTTTGGCAGATAAAAAAATATTTCTGAATATCATGTTCATATTAGCCTAGAAGAAAAGTAAAATTGGGAGAAAAAGTATATATTGTTTTGATATGTAGCCTACTTTCATAAAACCATAAATTGTATGACTAATTTTAATGGGTACCTATATAAAAAACCTTGACATCCCTACCTTTCTTTAATTGTGTTTTCATATTTAAACCCTGCATACGTAATTTGCATTACTCTTTCAATGAACTATGAACTTTCCATAAAAGCCTAATTCTCCAATCCAATTAAGAACTATCTATGTAGAGGGGCGTCTGGGTAGCTCAGTCGTTAAGTGTCTGCCTTCAGCTCAGGTCATGATCCCAGGGTCCTGGGATTGAGCCCTGCATCGGGCTCCCTGCTCTGCAGGAAGCCTGCTTCTCCCTCTCCCACTCCCCCTGCTTGTGTTCCCTCTCTCGCTGGGTCTCTCTCTGTCAAATAAATAAACAAAATCTTAAAAAAAAAAAAAAAGAACTATCTATGTAGAGAAACTGTAACTATGTGCAAATCTAAATTTAAAAATATTCTCTGTAGCAGACTTCTGATAATGCAGATGTTTGTTAAGAATAATGCCTGTCAGTAGACAAAAGCCATAGAATTATTTTCTGGCTAGTTTATGACTTTAGTGAAAGTAGAAAATTTGGAAGTAGAAAACTTTTGGACTTACGAAGTGTGGGACCATGGAGTGTGGCTCTCCAGGACAAATAAGGCTAAAATGTGCAGAAGGAAGATTGTGGTTTTAAAGAGGCCACCCTGTGGTCAATAAATGTAAAAAACTGTCTTTCATTTTAACCATAGATAAGGAGAAAGTAAAGTCAAAGAAATCCAATTTAAGAGAAAAAGCATAACTCTACATGTTGGATTGGCAACTTGATAGCTACCTCCTTCAAGTTTCTTAAATCTTAGGACCACTCTTACATAATAGAAATAGTAGCCTCAAATTTTTGTTTAAATTAATTATAACAAATTATGTACCCCAGAGATGAGCCCTAGCACAGAGTATGTACTGGTTGGAAGATCAGATTTTTATTTTTCTAATGGATTTTTCCTTTTTATAGTAATGTTCACTCTCTCCTACTAATTTCACAGGATTATCATGGGAACTTCTATTTAGTATGACATTATCTCACCCATTGTCAGCAGTTGATTTGTCCTATATTAAGCACCTGAGACAACCTGTGCAATAAAGATTTTCCTGGAGATTTTTGGATTTCAAAAGGAATCATAACATTCTCTTTATTGCCACTGAAATGGTAAAATGTAATGTTCAGGAACTGTCAGCAAATATATTTTATGACATGTAGCAAAAGTAAAAACCAACTTCCATAGAGGATAAAGATGAGAGACAAAAATTTGCATTCTAGGCTTCATCCTTGACTTCCAGAGGTTTAGTTGTTAAACTCTTGAATTTCTAGAGATGCCCTAGGTTCATTCCCATAAAGCTTCCCTTTACCTTGAGTTCTTTCCATTTGGGCTTTTTGTCAGACTCATTTTCTAAATCGTGAATTATGAGTAGGAGTATATGTAACTAAAGGTTTATTTTCTTAACTCATAAATAACAATTAAATATCACTTCTAAATATGTGTCTTTCCATAGGGAAATCAGGGCAACAAAACTAAGACAAAAGGAGAAGCTTCTTATTATGTAAAAGCAAGAGAGTAATTTTAGAAATACTTATAATCATCCTTACTTTGATATTTCTTATTTCATGTTCATACATGAATTTACCTATATTGAATTTGAGAGACTGAAAGAAAGGAGGTAATGAGAAAGATACATGAGTTATAATCAATAGGATGGGGAGACTAAAATACAGGGAAGTGCTATCTCTGCCTGGTAGCTGCATATAAGCCATGAGGGTATCGGCCAGAACACTAAGACTTGTATTTTATGATATGCATCAATAATTATTACTTCTAGAATCCAAAAAAGTTATCTAACCAGGAGTGATTTGACCTTTTATGAGCTGGAGTAATTCAGCCAGTCTACATTCACCTAGAATTTCCTCAAAATAAATAACATTTGGGTCAAATGACACATGATTAGGAAATAAAGCCTTTCTCTTCTATGAAATTATAAGGAATGTGGAATAACACCAGTTCTGAGCCTATTCAAATTTTTTTCATTATTTCCAGGAGTCCTCAGGTGTGTCTCACATGGGCTTCTGAACATACATGGTCTTTGTCTACACCAACTACAAAACCTTTCACTGTCCACAGAGATAGAAAGATGTCCAAAGACTGTCATTAAAACCAGATATTAAGAAACCAATTGCTGGTATTTGGGATGAGAACTGTAATCTCTTATAAATGTTGATGCTATTTAGAAGTGTCTTCCTCTCTTCTTAAAGCTACTGTTCCCCAATCTAATGTCCCTGTCAGATCTGATTGTAACTACCCTTAGGGGAATTACTGATAATTATTCTCAGTATGTTGTTGGATATATGCTTCATATTTGGAATCAAACTCAATATAGGGTTAAAACCCAGTTCTGTCACTAACTAGTTGTTTTACTTTGGGCAAATCATGTACTCTCTCCATTCCATAGGTGTTTCATATTTAAAATGGAAATAATAGCAACCTGGTTCTATTGAGTATTAAAGCAAGTAATGTGGTATGGTGGACTACCCCAACCCGTGTTCCAAACAGAAGTGAGAGTATTCGGTTAAATTTTCCAGTGTTTCACAAATTGCCCATTTTAACTTGCTTTCATTCTTTTATAAATTTCACATATTTATTGAAGCAGTTACAGGTGCAGCTTCCATGAAAGTAGAGTACATGTGAGTGACAAACACCATGTGTGTTTGGAATTGATTTTGCCCACTGATTACTTAGTCACTATATTTGGCCTATAGGACTAGTTCTTTCCCAGACTGATTATTTGCCCTTCAAGTCAAAGCCTTATGGATACCCTTTAATCTAATAAGCCACTTATAACCACAACCATTATCTCACCCACCACGTTTTTCACACACATCTGACATCTGCATCTCAAGCAAAGAACAGTCTACCAGAGATCCCTTTAACACATCTGAATCAGTATGAAAGTATCATGTTAAGTCAAGGTGGGACACACATACTAACACACATGTAGTTATTTACATGCACATCATGTACTAAGTCCTGAATTGCCTCATCTTCAACCACAAACAAACAAAAATATCCTTCATGACAAATATCATCTCAAGTTTGTGAAAAATGTGTAAGGATCAGAAAATTCAATTAAGTAGTTTTATCAGTGCTTATAATTTTCAGCTTGATAGCTCTTTAAGTCTTTTTTTTTTTTTTGGTAAGATTTTATTTATTTATTTGACACACAGAGAAAGAGAGAGAGAGAGCAGGAACACAAGCAGGGGGAGAGGGAGAGGGAGAAGCAGGGTCCCCGCCGAGCAGGGAGCCCAATGTGGGGCTCGATCCCAGGACCCTGGTATCATGACCTGAGCCGAAGGCAGACGCTTAACGATTGAGCCACCCAGGCGCCCCTCTTTAGGTCTTCTTAACAACAAAACTGCAGTCTTAAAATCCTCAAATTATTTTTTTGTCCCAAATGGTTTGCTATCTTAATAAATTTTGCTATCTGGCTGCAGATTACAAGTGGGTTGCATCTAAAAATTCCACAGATAAGCAAATTGAAACCTGCTGTCTGAAATGTTAACTACTGTCTTTATTTAGAAATAATGACTTGGTTTTATACACTTAAAAAAAAAATGTAGTACTAATATACGTATATCTCAGTTGAAAGCCGGAATTGACAGGATTTTCTATGACTAAAAGATTTGTAACTTAAATGGAAAAGCTTTGAGTTCACATGTGTTCTTCCCATGGCTTACCACAGGGACCACTTGGAGTAGATTCAGTAACCTTTCCCATGCCTTCTTTTGCTTCCTTTGTCTATGCTAATCATTCTAAACCAGAAAGTTCCAAATTCCTTGTTAAATTTTGTTGCTGACAGAATTGAGGACAAGCACAAGCTGATGAAGAGGGACAGAGACAGGGTATGAAGTGATTATAGTCAAATTATTACCAATTTGGGTAATAAAATCCAAGTTGGTGCTGAACCTCAGTTCTGCCACTAACCGGCTGTTTGATATTGGACAAATCACTGAACCCCTCTGATCCTTGAGAGTTTCATAAATAAAATGGACATCATAATGGTGGGGGTTCCATGGAGTTGCTATGAGTATCCCAGAAAAAAAAAAATGTTATAAATGGAGTATAATGACTCAATGCAATGCCAATATGGCACAATACCGAATGAGGCAAGTTGGTGGATCCTTGTTTGGTGACTAGTCAATGTAAAGACGGTTAAGTCTGAATATGTCAGATAATCACAGTTTCAACATTTCTTAACTTTTTTTTTTAACTTTAGAAATTGATGTTCTTTCTATTCTTGTTGATTTCCAGTTAAGGTATTTACCAATAAACCATTTTTTGGTAAGCATTTCATAGACAAGCAACTATTAAATCCCTCAGTAAATTTGCATTCACTGTCAAGTGTGCTTGAGTGCTAAACAGGAGATTGGAGACATTGTGTCATATTCAACAAAATAGACAGACCCTGCCCTCAAGAAACTTTCAGATTAATGGAGAAAAACTACATTTTTTAAGAAAATTATTACATCAACAAACCAAAACTATACGTTGATATAAGTGCTATGAAGGAAAAAGTACAGAGTGCCAAAGAAGGATTTAACAAGAAGCCCTAATTTCATTTGAGAGATTAGAAAAGCTTTTCCTGTACTGCTTTTTTTTTTTCAGTTTATACATTTTAAAATAATTGAAAATACACTCAGAAGAAAGATAATATTTTGTGACACATCAAAATTATTAACAAATTCAAATTTCATTGTTCAAAAATAAAATCTCATCGGAACCAGACATGCTCATTTATTTAAATAACGTCTACACGGTTGCTTTCATGCTCCAAGAGACTTGCATAGTTGAAGCAGAGACTGGTCCACAAAGCCTAACATGTTTAGTGGATGGCCTTATACAAAAAACATTTGCTGACTCCTGATGTAGAACCTTGCAAGCCTCCATAGGATTTTTCTTTTTCATAAGTTATATGAAATGCTGTTCAAGGGTGTTATTGAAATATTTTAAAGCTATTGTGGAGTTTCATCAGATTTACACTTTAAGATCTCTCTGACTGATAAATTTTTTTTTCAGGTTTATTTTCATCTTAATATGAAAAAGTAAGGATTCAAAATCACAGCTCTTTATAAAGGTTTGGAAATGGGTACGGGGACCAAGTAATAAAACTCAAGCAAGCTCATTCCTAGTTGATCTAATAAACATGTTTGAAAACATACAGTATCTAGACAGTGTTAGGTGCTACATAAAGACGAATCAAATATAGCTCTTGCCCTCAACTTGCTTGCGGTCTGTTCAATGTAAGGTCTTAACAGCCTGTTAGGAGATTCAGATATTTGGTTGTTTTAACCCCTTCCTCTACATACTTTTTAGAGACTATAAAGGAAAAAGAAATCATAGCAACTCAAGAAAGACTTCTTTTTTTTTTTAAAGATTTTATTTATTTATTTGACAGGGAGAGACACAGCGAGAGAGGGAACACAAGCAGGGGGAGTGGGAGAGGGAGAAGCAGGCTTCCCGCAGAGCAGGGAGCCCGATGCGGGGCTCGATCCCAGGACCCTGGGACCATGACCTGAGCCGAAGGCAGACACTTAACGACTGAGCCACCCAGGCGCCACCGTCAAGAAAGACTTCTAACTTCTAAGATTTAAATAAAATTCATTAGCTATTTTTTATTGAATGCATATATTATGTGTAATCTTGCCTACAACCCTCTCAAGTGGTTATATTAGTTCAGCATTGTGAAAAAAACACTAGGATATAGAAAAATTAAGTAACTTACCCAAGGTCTCAGGAACAATAGTAGTGGAATCTAAATTTGAATCAAGATCTGTCTTAGTCAATTTGGATTGTTATAATAGAGTATCACAGATTGTGTAGTTTACAAACAACAGAAATTTATTTCCTCACAGTTCTGGAGACCTCCAAGTCTAAGAAAAAGGAGCTACAGGTGCCAACAGACCCAGTGTCTAGTAAAGACCTGCTTTACTCTGTACTCACATAGTAGAGGAGACGAGGAAACTCTCTGAGGCCTCTTTTAAAAGGCCACTAATCCCATCACCTCTCAAAGATCCCCACCTCCCAATACCCTCACCTTGGGTGTTAGAATTGGGGGGAAAAATATCCAGGCTGTAGCACTATCCAACTGCAAATTTTGTGTTTTCTCACTATGCCAGTGTTCACTAAAGTATGGGTCATAAATGACAGCAGAGATTCAAGAGGAATATAAATGCCATTCAACGCATTGAATGTCTTAATGAGAAAGCTATTGTCATCTCCTCTTACCATTCCTTTTCAATACAGTACTGGAAATTCAAGCTAATGCACTAAGACAAGAAAATAAATATAATATATAAATTAGGAAAGAACATATAAAACTATCTTTGTTCATAGAATATCATCCATTGTAGAAAATAGAAAAGAATCAACCAAAACTCCTGGAACTAATTAGTGATTATAGTTAACTTGCTGTGCCCTAGGTTAATATACAAAAGCCAATCATTTTCTTATATACCAGGAATAAACAAATAGATTTGAAATTAAAAACACAGTGACATTTACATTAGAATCCCAAAAATAAAATACTTAGGTATAAGTCCAACAAAATATATATAAGTACAAAACTGATGAACAAAATCAAAGAAGAACTAAATAAACGGAGAGAGATTCCATGTTCAAGGATAAGAAAACAACAATGTTAAGGTCATTTCTTCCCAACTTGATCTACAGATTCAATACAATACCAATTAAAATAAAAATCCTAGCAGTTATTCTGTGGCTATTAACCAACTGATTCGAAGCTTATATGGAGAGATGAAATACCCAGAATTGCCAACACAATATTGAAGAAGAACAAAATTAAAGGATTAACACAATCTGACATCAGTACTTAGATAAAGCTACAGTAATCAAATATGGTGGTGTTGGTGAAAGAATACACAGAGATGGATGGAAAAGAATAGAAAGCCAAGAAATAGACCCCCATAAATATAGTCAATTAATCTTTGACAAAAGAGCAAAGGCAGTATAATAGAGCAAAGATAATCTCTTCAAAAATGCTGCTGGAACAGCTGGATGTCCACACGCCATCATCATCATCAACAACAACATCACCTAGACACAGACCTTATATCCTTCACTAAAATTAACCCAAAATTGATCATAGACCTAAATGTAAAACTCAAAATTATAAAGCACATAGGAGAAAACCTAGATGACTTTGGGTATGACTTTTTAAATACAACACCAAAGACATGATCTATGAGAGAAACAATTGATAAACTGGATTTATTAAAATTAAAAACTAAGTGAAAGACAATGTCAAGAGAATAAGACAAGCCACAGACTGGGAAAAAAAATACTTTCAAAAGACATACCTGATAAAAGACCATTGTCCAATATATACAAGGTACTCTTAAAAATCAACAATAAAAACAAAAAACAAAAACAAAATCTGTTTTAAAAAATGGAGCAAAGACCTTAACAGACACTTCATCAAGAAAGAGCTACAGATGGCAAATGGGCATATGAAAAGGTGCTCTACTTCATATATCTCTACTCCAAAAAAGCTGGCAATGTTCCCCCAGCAGTAGGAGACTGAGAGTGTGATCTGGAGGACATGGCAAAGCTCTCTAGGATAATAGGTTGCTATTGAAATCCTTTAACTGTTGTTGCTTCTCTTGGCTAGCACTGAATCGTGACCTCTGTATTTTATATAACAGCCAGTCATACTCTAACTCTTCTATTGGGTACATGTGAGAGTCCCAAACAAGGTTCTGTAGAGAGCCTCTCCACTGGCCTTGATAACACTTTGAAGAAACATATAGAAGAGAACAAGTCATAAAAATAAATAATACTGTGCTGCCAAATGTGTCCTTCCAATGGCCTTGACAGTCATGGAGAAAGTGTTTTACGTCTGTGTATCATTGTCTCCCTAGCAACAGGTTCAGTACCGGAAACCCAATAGAGGAATAAACTTTTGGTAAATGAATGTCTTTTATTTTTTGTTTTTTGCTTGATATCATTTTATTGAGTTTCATGTCTACCATGAAATGTGAAAGGAAAGCTGTTTTTAAACTAAACAACAGTTAGGCCATAGCTGCAGTAATTCATCTATTGGGAAAAACTAATTTATTATTTATTTTCTTGTTAAAAATACTAGTCAGAAAACTGCCTTAATGCCAAAAAAAAAAAAGAAATAAATGAATGTCTACATATTTATATTTACTGAGTTATAAATTTTCAATGAAACTTGGAAAGCCATCAATTACCACATTAAATTCTTATAAGAATTTCATGCCGTTAATATTATTAATCCCATTTCAGAGTTGAGAAAACTGAGGTTCAGAAAAGTCACATAATATGTCTAATGTGACAGAACTTATAAGTGATAGAAACAGTATTTCAACTCAGACCCATCTGTTGTCAAGTAAATGGAATCCTTAGAAGTCTTTGCTTTTTGGATAAGCATAAAAATCACACACTCCCACACTTAACTTTCCTAAAGAAACTTCTTGGTTAGTATGCATTCACAGACTTTCAATTAAGCATTTGAAACACATTTTTGACAATTCTTTTTCTGTGTGTTTTGCATTATAAAAATAATAGTTTTTCAATTATTTAAATATAAATAGAACATGTCATTTCAAACCATTCCCTACCTAAGTTTCAGATGTATGACTTTTCCACTGCAAAGTTGAGAAATACATTAAGCAAATTTCCATGGTCATAAGATAATATTGGATGGGTGGATGGATGAAAGAAAATGCATAATTATTCATAGTGCCTGGAAAATCATCATAAATGTATGCTACTTAATAAAATTTAGGATGATGTTTATAATACACTACAAATAATTAAAGCATTTTTTTTGCCATGAATTATCTCTTAAGATGGTCCCAGACACTTTAGTTTTTTGCTCTACTTTCCACAGCTGTGACTACAAAACTAGAAACCTAATTTCCAGTTGATAATAAAACTGACTTGAGTTTGTTTTTCAAATAAAGATGTTTTGTGAAAACATGCATGTCTCTTCAAATCATATTCTTATTTTTTTAATGTCTGGAAAAAAACACAAGTATTTCTTTGGGAACAGAATAAGACGTCCTGTATATGAGAGCCTTCAACAATATCGTCCTTTCATTATCATCTGCTAATTAGTCTACTGAATTTTTCTATCTTCATCACTTAGCACTTTTGAGTGATGTGGAAAAAATCAAGTGGGAAATGTATACCATATATCTGATTTTGCTAATTACCTAATAATGTCTTTTCTTCCACGGAATAATTATTTTGGAAAGACATCATCATCATTTATAAATTTGACACAGATATTTGAGCAGAGTGTAAAATCATATTTTACTTTTCCTTATACATATAAATAATCCTTACATATTAAAATCTAACTCCACAATGCATTAGGAAATCCAGCTAAAGCTATCTTTGAATATATCATTTCACATTTTCTTCACCACTACTAACTTAGACCAAACCACCATCATCTCTTGCTGGGACTACTGAACCATCTTCCTAACTGATCTTCCCACCTTTCCCGTTGCCCATATGCAGGTGTTTCTCCATGTAGCAGTTAGAGGATTTCTTTGAAAAGATGTCTTATCATTTCCTCTTTTTAGCTCAATACTTCTAAGGATTCCTACTTCACTCTAAGTAAAAGCCAGAGTTTTCATCATCAATTACAAGCTTCAGTGTGACCAGGACCCTGTCTACTATCTCTTATTTTGTGTCCTACTATTATCAGAGATAAACACAGCCAGACATTAGTTAAATTGATGAAAACACAATTTATTTAGTTAACTATTAAAAATAGGCAAAGAGCTAAGCCCCATTCTAATCTGTGCAGAAGTGACTGGCATTTTAAAGGGAAAATGAAGGACTAGAGAGGAGGAATTGAGTAGAGTCAGGGCATAAAAGTTACAAAAAGTGGGAAGGAGAGTACATGTGAAACCCATCTAGGTTTGCTCACTGGCACTTATCAGAGGTAAGTTCCTATCTTGCCACCTAACATCAGGTCTTGGTTAGGACAAACAGTAAATTATTTTGGGAGCCTTGAGTTTTCCTAGGGAGGCATTTTAAGTTAGGCTTGGATTATCCTAGAGATGTATCTTTGAACTGTTGGAGACTCTGTCAGTGTTTGTTCAAGCCTTTATGGGCCAAGGTTGAGGCCCACTAGGAAAGATGGCTCAGAGGATCCTGGTTGGAGTTTGCTCAAGGACAGAATCTTTGCCACAACACTATCTTCTTTCATCCCCCACTGGACTCCTCTTATTTCCCAAACATGCCAAGCATGTAAGATGCTTCAAAAGTAGTGTTTCCTCTTTCTTCCATCTGGAATACTTTACAGATAGCTAACCACACAGCTTTTCTCCACTCTTACTCAAATCTCTGCTTATTTTTCATCTTCTGAATTGAGCTCCTTAATTGTTCATACCGCTTTCCCCTACCCTCCTACTTTCTTCAGATTGTAAAAATCTTTCCTTCAGATTGTAAAAATGCCTTCTGATTAGATTAAATCTCATATATTGTAGATTCTAATGGTGCTATATTTCTGTTTTAGCATATTTAATCACAGTAGAAATTTTACATTAATTTGCAATTTTCTGATTAAGATTTGTTTTTTCTCCTGTAAGATCCATGAAGATGTGACCTTAACTAACTTTTATTATCAGAGTCTGAGTACTGTGTCTGACATAAAATGTATATTCAAGTGTAGGTTTCTAATAAATTCATGGCTAAATATATACAATTGATACTAGAAATCTACAACATTCACAATACAGTCACCAAACCTCCATCTCATGTCTCAAATTAAGATGCAAGATCAGGAAGAATAAAAGGTTTTGGTATGATCTAGGAGTCCTAACAACAGCAAAAGAAGCACACACATAAATGGCCTGTGTGTGTGTGTGTGTGTGTATTGAAATGTGTTCAAGGTCATCTAATAAAAAGGAATATCATGGTTTAATTGTGTCTGATTTACTATCTTTAAATGTAGCTAGGAAATTATCCTCCTTCAAAAGGTACATATGTAAACTAGTGCAAAATGTTAAAGCAGATTACAGATTTCATTTTATATAATAACTAAACAATAAAGATATCAAATTGTTCTTACTTCCGTTATTTACTTTGATAGGCAGTGAGTTCCTGCGGACCAATCACCTTGCAACTTGTTACCTTGGTTTTCCCCACTGGGGGGAAAAAAAAATAATGTGTCATCATGCCCTGATAATTGGCTCATCCTGTCCTATCAAATTAATTCTAGTATTTGCCTGAGGCATTTTCACATTTCTCCTTTTCTCAGCCAATAGAAGCCATATATAGATATTTGCCTAAAATAGGCAGTAAGTACTACATCTAGAGGAAGAAATGGGGCACTGTATAGAGCTAGTATAAGAAAAATAGGAGAGAATAGCTTCCTACCCCCCAATGAACTCAAAGTCTTATCAAAATCCATGGAATACATTATGATACTGTAAGTTTACATGTGCCTTAAGTAATACCTAAATGAATGTAGAATTGGCAAACTGAAAATGTTTCACATTGATGGGAAAGCACAGTCAGCTTGATTTTCCCACTTAACATACTTGCTTTGAAACATCACCTAAGACAGAAGAAGGCAAGGGCAACAAGAGCCTGGCTCTACAGCCAAGCATGGCGATGAGCCTCATTTTATACCTGAAGAGAATGCAGAATTTTCCTGAGGACCCAAAGCAGCAAGGAGGAAACACGACAATGCAAGCCAAGAAAGGACAATGACCTCTGTTTTGGTCTCCTTGCCCAGTTTCTTCTATTGTTAGTTTATGTGCTTTCACAGTAGGTCTGAGCATCTACTCCAGAGACTACTGTGTAACCTTAGACAAAACACTTAACCTCAGCATGCTCCTTGCTTCCTCATTTGTAAAATGAGTATAACAACTTTACCTACCTCACTGGGTTGTTGTGAAGACTAAAAGATATATAGGGTTATTTTCTGCATTAATATATTATGTAAAGCACATAGAATTATATTTGACAGCATTTTAAGTTTACAGAAGAGTTATTACTATTATTCTCAATTCAGAATCTTAGCAAAGCATATTAGAGATGCATATAATTTAATAGAGTTTCCAGTCCTAGTCTCTCCTCACTTTTCCTCATTTTACAGGTCTGAAAGATTGAGGAGAAAAACAATCCATTTATATCACTTCTCTAGAAAGCTTGCTCAATCTATATCTAAAATGTAACAACAACAACAAAAAAACACACACACACACAAAAACAAAACGCATTTTCTTTCTTAGGTCTCCTCAGCTTCATTCATTTGTTTTTGGTTTTGGATTTGTTTTTTTGTTTTTATATTTTAAATAAAGCTTGTAAATAAAATAGAATATAAAAAAAGAAGTAAATATATAACACATGAAGAAGACATATGCAAAGAATATTCTTATTTAAAGGTGACCTTCCTAGAAATAACATCGGACTTCCAAGTTACATTTTCAACTTCAATATCATCAAGAGAAACTAAAAGCAGAGTATATAAATATGTTGGGGATTGTAAAAGTGTTATGTTCATTTGATTAAATATGGCAATATTAAAGAAAATGTTACCTTTACCCAATAAATGCCAAAGTCACTTTTGAGAGAAATCAATTACAAATTGATGATACTTAAAGCATACTAAATAGATTTACAGGTTACTAGAGAAGCATCTAGATGCTTTGGTTAAAGATATACTACTACACTCTAGGTGAGGTTTGGTATTCTTCTTAGCCACACAGGATGTTATCATATATAGAGTCAAGAACTCTTGATGCATAAGTCAAGATTTCTTACCATACTACACTGTCTTCTAGTCTATGTATTAAAGAATTTTTGTGTTAAGTGCATCATAAGCAGTTCAAAGACAGTGACACAGATATTAGTAGGACTCAGATCGTGAAAATGGCCTCTAATTGGGAAATACAAGAATAGGTAAGCTAGTTTGAAAAAAATGACCAAAACTCCTATTAAATTTTTTTGAATGATATTTCTGTTTAATCCAATCTAAAGAATATACACAAAGGCCTACATACAGTAGCTATGTACTCTCTCATGAAGAGCAGCAACCTCATTTCTGAAGAGTATTTCTAATTCATTTGGTATCATTCAAACTTAAAGTTCACTGTTCAGGCAAAAATAAAAAAAATTAAAAGTGACAACTTTTTAGAAAAGCTCTGTGGTATTTATTGTCATTCCAGTATGGGTATCTGTCAACATTTCCCAAAAGAATTTAGTGACATGAAAATTCATATTATTTCTTATTCTCAATACTAACAAGTCTTTCATAAATAAAATAAATATCATTGATATCTTTATTGGATTCTTGAACAGTAACAGCACTTTTAACAATTGTTTCCTACCTCAGGTTGAGATCTAACTCCTTAGCCTTTCACCTCTGGTAACTATGGAAACCAGCCACCTAGCAGCTACTGAAGTGGACACAAGAAGTTGGGAGTCCCCAAAATTCCATTGTTACAAGATTGTAACTATTATCCCTGACTAGAAGCTCCCTGTAAAGCTTCATTCCTTTACTTCTTCTCAGAGCTCATTCTGCATAAACCTCCAAATCCCTAATTTATTTTTTAAGATTTTATTTATTTATTTGAGAGAGAAAGAGAGAGAGCATGAGGGAGGCAGGCAGAAGCAGAAGGAGCAGACTCCCCACTGATCAGGGAAGCCTGATGTGGGACTCAATCCCAGGACCCCTGGATCATTACCTGAGCCTAAGGCAGTTGCTTAACCAACTGAGCCACCCAGGTGCCCCCCTAATTTTGTTTAAAAATATCAGTGGTGACTGTTTAACATCACAGCTTCCTGAGGTGGTAACACCATTGATGCTAACAAGAGGTTGACGAAAACACTTAAAAGAAAAAAACTGGTAGATGATACGTCCATATGGAGGATGAAAATCTCCATCATATCCCTGGGTATTTAGAAGACCAGGCACATGTACAAGGCTGTGTGCATGCCAATGAAAGACATGCAAAGACCCTAATCTCTCACCTTTCAGTGACCTTGAGGCTCTGCACAGTAGGAAGTGAAGGCTAAGACAAAACTATAAACTCCCTGCTGGAGTATTGAAACCTATTGCAACATGCACAGCAACTTGGCAAGAGCTGAGAGATTCATTGGTTCAAGGAATTTAAGGAAATCTCTGCCAATCAATAAATGACACCTGAGACAACTGATGAGAGAACTCACTGGTTGCACATAACAAAGAATACAGACATTGAGAAGTCATTCAGGAAAACAGTAAACAAAGCAAAACACCAACAAGAAGAAACAGAAATGACAACCAAACTATAGGGAGAGGTCTCATTTCCAGGGTAACCACATAATATTAAAGATGTCTAATTTTCAATAATAACAAAATATGATACACAAAAGAAACAAAGTATGGGTCCCATACAAGAAAAAGCAGTCCCTAAAAATTGTCTCTAAAGAAAAGCAGATATTGGATTTACTAGAGAAAGACTTTAGCCATTACAAATAGGTTCAAAGGACTTAAGCTAATCATGTCTAAAGAACTAAAAGAAATTTTGAAAACAATGGTTCATTAAGACCATCAATATACTATATACAAATTCTGTAAAAATGCAATAGCAGAAATGAAAATTTCACTAGCGTGATACAAAAACATATTTGAACTGGCAAAAGAAAGAATCAGCAAACTTCAAGATAAATTCATTAAGATTATCCAATCTAAGGAACAACAACAACCAAAAAAATCAAAATGAATGGAACTTAGAGATCTGTGGGATACAAACAAGTGTACCAATACACACATAATGGGGGACCCAGAAGGAAAGAGAGAAAAGAGAAATCAGGATGAATATATAAAGCAAAACAGCCCCAAACTTCCTAAAGGTGATACAAAATGTTAAAATGCATATCCAAGAAGCTCAGGAAACATTAAGAAAGATAAATTCAAAGAGATCTCCATCTATGCATATTATAGTCAGACTGACAAAAGAGGATCTGAAGCAATAAAAGAAAAGAGACTCATACACAAAGAATCCCCAATATGCTTAACAGTTTACTTCTCATCAGAAATCATGGAAGCCAAAAAGCAGTGGAATGCCATAATCAAAGTGCTGAAAGAAAAAGATTGTCAACCAAGAATTCCACATACCTCAAAGCTATCATTCAGAAAAAAAGAATAAATTGAGATATTCTCAGATAAACACAAACTGGCAGCATTCATCACTAGTGTACTGGCCTACAAGAAATACTAATGACTATCCATCAGATTGAAATAAAGGACATCAAATATTAACCAAAATCTGCATGAAGAAATAACACCAGTAAAGGTAACTGCATAAGAAAATATAAAAGACAGCATAAATATACATTTGTGTGTAATGCATTTCTTCTATCTGATTTAATGACCACTGCATAAAACAATAATTACAAAACTGCGTTGATGGACATATACCATATAAATGATTTGTGTAACAATAATAGCAAAAGGGTGGTGTAAGGGAACGAAATGTTATTGAAGCAAATATTTGTTATACTATCGGTATTAATCTGAATTAGTTTGTCTTAAATTAGGAGGTTAATTGTAATCTCCAGGACTACTATTAAAAAGTAACTCAAAAAATAGTAGAACAGAAATGACAAGGCTATTAAAATGATATACTAGACAATATTGCTCTAACATAAATATGCCAGTAATGAAGAAATAGAATAGAATATAAGAGATACAGAAAGCAAATAGCGAAATGGAAGGCATAAATCCTAATTTATTAGTCATTACAGTAATGTAAATGGACTAAACACTCCAATCAAAAGGCAGAGATCGGCTGAATGGATATTAAAACAACAACAACAACAAAATGATCAACTATTTGCTGTCATCAAGAAACATGCATTAGATTCAAAGTCAAAAAGAGATTGAAAATAATAAAAAAGATAGACCATACAAACAATAACCAAAAGACAATTGAAGTAGCTATATTAACATCAGATACAATAGATTAATTTATTAGAGACAAATTAAGACATTGTTAATGATGAAAGTAATATTCTATCAAGAAGACACAAAACATTTATATGTATTTAACAAAAGAGCCCTAAAATACATGAAATAAAACCTGTTGGTATTGAAAGAAGTAGACAATTCAACAAAAACAGTTGGTGACTTCAATTCCCCACTTTTCTTGATGAATAGAATAACTAGGAAGAGTATTAATATTAAATGGGAAATGTAAACAACACTGTAAACCAAGTAGACCTAACATTTCTTTAGAACCTTCTGCCCATGAACAGCAGAATACACATTCTTCTCAAGGGCACATGGAATATTATCAAGAACAGACCATATGTTAGGCCATAAAACATTTTAAAGGATTGAAATCACTAAAAAAATTATTTCAGATTTTGGCAATATTGAATAATAATTTCCTAAGGAAATGTTATGACTAAAAATATTATCTAAAATACATTGTTTTGAGAAGTTATCTGACTGGCTTGTAGAACTTTCCAATCATTCATTTTGTGAGTTTCAGTAAGCTTTGATGCATTTGTGTTTATTGAAATTTAAAGGTATAAAGGATGACTTAATAAGTGAGCTGTTACTAGTGCTTCAATGGGAAATATGTGTATGTAGTTTCATAATCCTCTTTACCCTAAAACAATTTTAGCAACACTGCTACCTTTGCAATTATGGCAATTAAACTCCAACTAGTTCTAAATAGATAAGATAAATACATAAGTAAAAAGAAAATGAAAATTCTCCAAACGTACAGTGAGTATTTGGAAGTGGATTATAAATCTTCAGGCTAGCCAACTAGAAAGATTAGGAGAGGGATGTAGGGTTATTGGGAAAACAGGTAGTATCTGGAAAGACCACAATATTGAAAGGAAAATAATCCTTGACAGTCAAATTACATGTTTCCCTTGCTATCCGAAAGTTTGCTTTCTGACACTTTGCTTTTACAAAAAATCTGTAATAGTACCTGTTTACACTAACCAAAAGAAATCCAAAAAGATTTTCATTTTTATGAAATAGAAGTTGCTTCCATGCTTTATGCCATTTGAGCTTATGAAAGGGAATGCTCTATTTTTGGATAGCAAGGGAAACCTGTATACCTCTTCTTGTGGAGTTTATTTCCATTTAAAAAACATCAACTTCATAGAGTCTTGCTTAAATGAAACCAAGCATAATATTGTTAGTGATAATCCACAAAACACTCACTCACAGAGAGGATTATTTGCCCAGGGGTAAAAATTCTGAGTCCCTAACCCTGCACTGTAAATTCTTTAATACAAATTTAAACTTTGTCAAGGATAAAATTGTTTCCCACACTGAAGTTTTATTTATAAGCCTTAGGTCAATCTGTTTTTATTTCCCATCAACAGATTAATAAGGAAAAAAAATTGACCAATAAAATTGTTATTAAAATGCAGATGGTTTTGTTCTAATGGGTTATAAGGTTGTTCTTTTTTCAGATGGAAGAAATATATTACATAAAATCACCAAGTTTGAAACTTGTAATAAATGTCTAACCATGAAACTGGCTAAAACTTCACTTTGATTCCATATTTGAATATTTCCTCTCCCTCTTTACGTTTTGCCTGGGGAAAGACTTACACATTATATTCAGATATGGGCAATCTTTGTCCCACATCCTTGTTTTGGTTTTTGTTTTCAATGTAGCATAAAGAGAGAATATTGAACAAAGCAGACTGGGAATATTAACAACTCTGTATTATTTATCGATATGATACCATTTGAAATAGTAAATGTCATCTACATAGATAACTGCTCCAATAGAAAAACCACTAAGATATTTCTTAGATGATTCAATCTAAAGAAATTTTTTGTTAGAAAAAATGTTATTTAAAAAAAGAAAAAAACCTCTAAATTTGTAAAATTTTGCATTTTTTGCTTAACTTTCCACTTTAATGTGCTTTTTTAGGACTACGATTACATTCTCCTTCTATATCTCACACAATGAATTTTATCCCTTACGTTGCTTCAGAAACAGTTATAGTGGAGAAGATAAGAGAAAGTCTGAGATAAACAGTGGTCAGAATATTAAACTCCTGTTAAAAGTAATTGACTTGTCATGTTCGTAGAAGTTCTGGCCATTTGGCAGAATCCATGTGTATTTGGACTGTTTTGTTTGTTATTCTTCAAATGGGTTTTGTGAACCGTTCCAGAGACTTTAATTTTCTACGTAAAAATCAAACTCCTTTTGCAGCCATTCAAGGTTCTTAAAAATCTGGCTCAGTGTAACTCTCAGCTTCCAGAGCTCCAGTCTCAGCTCTGCTCAGACATGCCGAAGCAGACCATGAGCTCTCTGCATTCTTCTTCTTTTTTTTTTAATTGTGGTATAATTGACATACAATATTGTGTTAGTTTCAGGTGTACAACATAATGATTTGACATTTTATACATTGTGACATGGTCACCACAATAAGTCTAGATACCATCTGTCACCTTACCAAGTTAACACAATTCTATTGACTATATTACCCATGGTGTACATTATATCCCCATGATTTATTAATAGCTAGAAGTTTGTGCTTCTTAATCTCTTTCACCTTTTCACTGCTCCCTCCTTCAATTCCCTCCCCTCTGGTAACCACCAATCTTTTCTATGAGTTTAGGTATGGTTTTGTTTGATTTTAGGTTCTGCGTATAAGTAAAATCATGCAACATTTTCCTTTCTCTGACTTTTTTCACTTAACATAATACCATCAAGTTCTATCCATGCTGTTGCAAATGGTTAAGATTCATTTTTTTTATGGCTGAGTAGTATTACATTGTGTATATATACTGTATCTTCTTTATCCATTCATCTATAGATGGACACATAGGTTGCTTCCATATATTAGCTATTGTGAATAATGCTGCAGTAAATAGGAGTGCATATAACTTCAAATTACTATTTTAATTTTCTTCAGGTAAATACTGAAAAGTGGAATTACTGGATCATATGGTATTTCTATTTTTAGTTTTTTGAGAAAACTCCATGCTGTTTTCCATAGTGGCTGGGCCATTTACATTCCCACCAACAGTGTATGAGGGTTTTCTTTTCTCCACATCCTTGCCAACACTGATATTTCTTGTCTTTTTGCTACTAGCTATTCTGAGTGGTGTGAAATGATATCTGTCTTTTCGACTTGCATTTCCCCGATGATTAGTGATATTGAGCATTTTTTTTAATGTGTCTGTTGGCCATCTGTATGTCTTCAAAGAAATGTCTATTCAGATCCTTCACCCATTTTTAAATTGGATTATTTGGTTTTTTGGTGTTGAGTTGTATGAATTCTTTATATATTTTGACTATCAACCCCTTATTGGTATATCATTTGCAAATAACTTCTGCCTTAGCCTTTTTGCTTTGTTGATGGTTTCCTTTGCTGTGCAAATGACTTTTAGTTTGATGTAGTCTAATCTGTTTGTTTTTGCTCTTATTTCCTTCGTCTTTGGAGTCAGATAAAAAAAAAATCACTTAGACCAATGTTAAGGAACTTACCACTTATGTTTTCCTCTACGGGTTTTATGATTTCAAGTCTTACATTCAAGTCTTTATCCATTTTGATTTGATTTTTGTATATGGTGCACTATAGTGGTCCAGATTCACTCTTTTGCATATAGCTGTCCAGTTTCTTAACCCCATTTATTGAAGAGACTATCTTTTCTCCATTTTATATTATTGCCTCCTTTGTTGGACTTAATTAATTGACCACGAATGTGTAGGTTTATATCTGGGCTCTTTATTCTATTCTATTGATCTATGAGTCTGTATAGGGTTTTGTTGTTGTTGTTGTTTTGTTTGTTTGTTTGTTTGTTTGTTTTTAGAGCAAGAGAGAGGGGACAGGACAGGCAGAAGGAGAGGGAGAGAGATAATCTTAAGCAGGCTCCACACCCAGTGCAGGTCTTGATGTGGGGCTTCTCACCACCCTGAGATCATGACCTGAACCAAAATCAAGGGTCAGATGCTTGACCAACTGAACCACCCAGGCCCAGGGTTTTGATTAGTATAGCATTGCAGTATTGTTTGAAATCAGGGAGTGTGATATCCCTGGCTTTTTTTCTCTTTCTCAAGACTGTTTCAGTTATTTAGGGTCTTTTGTCATTCTATACAAATTTTATAATTATTTGTTCTAGTTTTGTGGAAAATTTCATTGGAATTTTGGTAGGGATCGCATTGAATCTGCAGGATGACTTTGGATAGTACAGACATTTCAATAATGTTAATTCTTCCAATCCATGAGCACAAAATAGCTTTCCATGTATTTGTGTCTTCTTTAATTTCTTTCATCAATGTCTTTCAGAGTGCATGTCCTTTACCTCCTTAGCTAAATTTATCCCTGGGTATTTTTTGATGCAATTTTAAATGGAACTGTTTGTTTGGTTTGTCTAATAGTTTATTATTATGTATGGAAATGCAACAAATTTTTCTCTATTAATTTTGTATCCTGCAACTTAACTGAATTCTTCATTTAGTTCTAACAGTTTCTTGGTGGTCTTTAAGGCTTTCTCTATATAATAGCCTGTCATCTGCAAATAGTAACAGTTTTCTTCTTCCTTTCCAATTTGGATGCCTTTTATTTTTCTTGCCTAATTGCTCTGGCTAGTACTTCCTCTACTATGTTGAATAAAAGTGGAGTTAGTGGGCATCTTTTTCTTGTCCTGATTTTAGAAGAAAAACATGCAGCTTTTCAAGGCTGAATATTATGTTATCAATGAGTTTGTCATATATGGCCTTTATTACATTGAGGTATATTCCCTCCATACCCACTTTGTTGAGAGTTTTTATCATAAATGAATGTTAAATTCTGTAAAATGCTTTTTCTGCATGTGTTGAGATGATCATACAATTTTTATCTTTCATTTTGTTAATGTGGTGTATCATGTTGATTTACTTGCTGTTGTACTATTCTGTATTCCTGAAGCAAATTCCACTTGATCATGGTGAATAATCCTTTTAATATACTGTTGAATTTGGTTTGCTAATATTTATTAAGGATTTTACATCTAGTTTCACTAAATTTATTGGCCTTATAGTTTATAGTTTTATTTTTTGGTGATATCCTTCTCTGGTTTTGGTATCAGGCCTTTTAACGTTTGCCTCATAAATGATTTGGAGAGCTTTCCTTCCTCTTTAACTTTCTGGAAGAGTTTGAGAAGAGTAGGTATTAAGTCTTTGATTGTTTGGTAGAATTCACCAGTGAAGCTGCCTGGTCCTGGACTTTTGTTTGTTGGGAGGTTTGTGATTACTGATCAATCTTCTTACTAGTTATTGTTCTATTCAGATTTTCTATTTCTTCATGATTCAGGCTTCGCAAGTTGTATGTGTCTCAGAATTTATCTATTTCTTTTAGTTTGTCCAATTTTTTGGAATATAATTGTTCACAGTAGTCTCTTATGATCCTTTGTATATCTGTGGTATCAGTTGTAAAGTCTCCTCTTTCATTTCTGATCTTATTTACTTGAGCCTTCTCTTTTTTTCTTGTGAATCTAATCAAAGTTTGTCAGTTTGGTTGATCTTTTAAAGAAACTGCTCTTAGTTTCATTGATCATTTCTGTTATCATTTAGTCTCTTTTTCTTTTATTTCCACTCTGATTTTTATTATTTTATTCCTTCTAGTAACTTTAGGTTCCATTCTTCTTTTTCTAGTTCCTTTAGGTATAAAGTTAGATTGTTTATTGAGATTTTTCTTGTTTCTTGAGATAGGCCTGAATTGCTATGAATTCCTTCTTAGAACAACTTTTGCCGCATCCATAGATTTTGTCAAATTATGTCTTTTTGCATTTATGTGTACATATTTTATTGCTACTTTAATTTCTTTTGTACCACAGTAGTTGTTCAGTAACATGTTGTTTAATCTTCATGTATTTGTGGTTTTCCTGTTTTCTTCTTTAAATTGATGTCTAATTTCATAACATTCTGGCCAGAAAATTTTCTTGATATGACTTCAGTCTTCTTAAATATTGAAATTTGTTTTGTGGCCTAACATGTTATTTATCTTAGAGACTGTTCCTTATATACTTGAGAAGAATATATATTTTACTGCTCTTGGATGGAATGTTCTGTATATACCTATTAAATTAATTTGGTCTAATGTGTCATTTAAGGTACATTTCCTTATTGATCTTTTGTCTGGATGCTATATTGGTGGATGTAAGTGGGGCATTAAAGTCCCTTGCTATTATTGTATTGTTGTCAACTTCTCCCATTAGGTCTATTAATATTTGCTTTATATATTTAGGTACACTTTTGTTGGGTGCATAAATATTTATAAATGTTATAACTTCTTGCTGGGTTGACCCCTTTATCATTATTTAGTGCTACTCTTTGTCTTTTATTAGAGTCTTTATTTTAGTCTATTTTTCTGATATGAGTATAGCTATACCAGCTCTGTTTTCATTTCCATTTGCATGGAATATCTGTTTCCATTTCTTCACTTTCAGTCTGTTTGTATCTTTACTTCTCAAGTGAGTCTTTGTAGGATATATATATATATATGTAATTTGTCTTGTTTGTTTAATCCATTCAGCTACTCTATATCTCTTGATTGGAGAATTTAGTCCATTTACATTTAAAGTAATCATTGATAGGTATGTGCTTATTGCCATTTTTTTCATGGTGTCCTGGCTGATTTTGTAGTTTTTCTCTATTACTTTCTTCTCTTTCTCTCCTCCCTTATGGTCTTGATGTCTTTTTTTAGTGTTATATTTACGTTCCTTTCTCATTTTCTTTTATATTTACTATAATTTTTTGCTGTTTTGTTACCCTAAAGTTCATATATCTCATCCTATGTATATAACAGTATAAGTTGATAGCAACTTAAACTTGAATACATTCCAAAATTCTACATTTTTACTCACCCCATGTTTTATATTTTTGGTGTCACCTTCTTGCTTTTATATATATCCCTTAACCGATTATTATAGTTCTAGTTAAATTTGCTTTTTTTATCTTTTAATCTTTTTAGTAGCTTTATAAGTGATTAAGCCACTACCTTTACTATATATTTACCTTTTACCTTTTCCAGTGAATTTTTTACTTTTATGTGTTTGTTGCTGTTGTTATTAATTAGTGTTATTTCTTTTCATCTTAAAGAAGTCCTTTTAATATTTCTTGTAAGGCTACTTTAGTAATAATGAACTTTTTTAGATTTGCTTATATGGAAAAATCTGTGTCTCTCTTTCATTTGATTGATAACCTTGCCAGGTAGAGTATTCTTGGTTGTAAGTTTTTTCCCTTCAGCTCTGTGAATATGCCAAATTGTGACTTGCAAATTTCCTTCCAAGAAATCTTCTGATAGTCTTATGGTATTTCCCTGGTATTTTAATTTTTGTCATTTTAATTATAATATGTCTTGGCGTGGCCCTTTTTGTGTTCATTTTATTTCAAATTCACTAGACTTCCTAGATCTGGATCTCTGTTTCCTTCTTTAGGCTTCAGCCATTATTTCTTCAAATAAGTTTTCTGCTCCTTTCTCTCTTCTCTTCTGGAATCTGTATAATGTGAATGTTATTCTGCTTGATGTCATTCCTTAGGTCTTTTAAGTTATCTTCTTTTTACAAATTATTTTTTCCTTTTTGCTGCTCTGAGTTCCACTGCTTTATCTTCCAGTTTGTTGATCTGTACTTTTAGTTTATGCAGTCTGCTGTTGAACCACTCTGGTGTATTTTTCAGTTCAGGTTTTGTATTGTTTAGCTCTGTGACTTCTGTTTGGTACTATCTCATGTTTTGTATCTTTTTGTTGAGTTCTCACTGTGCTCATCTATTCTTCTCCTGAATTCAGTGAGTATCTTTGTGACCTTTTTTTTTTTTTTAAGATTTTATTTATTTATTTGAGACAGAGAGAATGAGAGAGAGAGAGCACATGAGAGGGGGAGGGTCAGAGGGAGAAGCAGGCTCCCTGCCGAGCAGGGAGCCCGATGCGGGACTCGATCCAGGGACTCCAGGATCATGACCTGAGCCGAAAGCAGTCGCTTAACCAACTGAGCCACCCAGGCACCCTCTTTGTGACCTTTATTTGGAATTCTTTATCAGATAGATTACTTATCTCCATATCATTAAGGCCTTTTTCTGAATTTTTGTCTTGTTCTTTCATTTGGAAACTATATGTCTGTTTTCTCATCTGTTGACTCTCTGTGTTTGTTTTTATGTAGTAGGTAAAGCAGCTAATTCTCTCAGTCTTGAAAGAGTGATCTTGTGTAGGTTATCATCCTTCATGTTCAGCCTTACCCTAGTTCTTGTTTCTCTTAAACTTTTGTGATTTCCTAAGCCACCTGATTTATACTTAACTTACATCAGTTGTTGAGGGTGTGCCAAACTTATCAGTGATCCAAGGGGAGGAATTTCATTTGGTACCAAGTTTCAGGCTGATTGGAAGCCATACCCCCAGGCAGCAGCTTCTAAAGTATGCAAACATATACAATCCTGTGGGGCCACAGTTGTAATCCCTATTGGCTTTCAGACCAAAAGATCTGGAGGCATACACTTGGGGATGATTCTTTCTGAGAAGTTTTGTAAAGTTATAAAAAGGCTAAGTGGAAGCACAAGGATTGTGTCTCCTTGTTTATGATCCCTGGGTATGCCTCTTTTGCCTCTAGGGAAAAGAGAAACCTGCACCCTTTCCCTCAGGCTGAAGTTGCATGCTAATAGGCCTTTTCACCAGAAGACTGGAGTTATGTTTCAGTCTGATATCTGTGCAGTGCCTTGAGGGTTGTGGCCTGCCAAGAGCTGTCTTTCCAATTGTTACAGTCCCATGGAGCTCTGAAATTCCAACTTCTTGGCTTTAGCAAGGCAGCTGGAGAGGTAGTAGGCTGGTACACATGCTCCAGAAAGGCAGTGGGAAAATGTCTTGTATACAAGTGCCCATATGCTTCAGCAATGCAGCAAGCTTGCTTAGCTACATTTAGGTTGGGAGAGGGAGGATGCTAGGGGGCAAGGGAGTGTTGCAACACCCATGTTCACCAGCTTAACTAGGGAACAGGAGAACTCCATGATGGTTCATGCTTGCTTATCCCAAGGAATGGGGGAGGCTTCAACTGCCTGTGCTCTCCAGTATTAGCAAGTGCTATAATCAGTAGTCCCTATTCTTCCCAGAAAGGTGGTAGAGAGTGTCACATTTGAACTTGCCCATCTGTCCTAGCAGGCTACATGAAGAATGCAACAAGTGCATCTGCCAGTGCCTCTACCACAGGGAGGGTCTCAACTGTCCCCTACCCCTCCAGCCAATGTTTCTGGATTAGCAAATGAATCTCCCTCACATATAATCTCAGTTTCCACAGCACTTTGGGACCTCTGGATATCAGTCTTGTTGATTTTCCAAGCTAGATTTTCTGGGGTTTTGTCTTTCCAGTACATATCCCAAGGGCTGGATACCTGATGTGGGACACCAACCCCTCATTACTCTGAGAGAAGTGCCTGTCTGGTGAGATCCTTCCCTTTTGTGTGTCACCAGGCCAGGGTTGGCTTGGTGAAACAATGTTTCTGCCTTGTTTAACCATCTTGATGTAGCTCTTTCATCCTTTGTTGTAGAAAACAGTTCATCTAGTTGTCACATCTTTTTCAGAAGGAAATGATCCACATGTAGCTATAGATTTGGTGTGTCCATTTGAAGAGTGAGCTCAGGATTTTCCTGTGCAGCCATCTTGGACAAATCCATCTCACCCTACCCCCATTCCAGTTTTTATTTCAGGATTCTTACATTTGCATATAACTTTCCCTCTGCATGGATCATTCTTCCTTATTCTCTGTCCTGAAATCTTGCTCATCTTCAAGGCTTAGCTCAAATTCTCTGTGCTCTGAAGCTTTTCCCATCCCATTCCAGGCAGAATTAATCAATCCTTCCTTTATGTTTCCACCACACTTCCAGTGGTGAATTGAAGCCAGCTATTACCACTGGTGAGAGCCAATTATTAAATATTCAGGAATTTTCAAGCTGATATTTAAACTGCTATGAGCTTTAAATCAACCATGGTAAAAATACTTACACTATAGTAATGGGCAAATCAGGGCTCTTCCCTTCACTTCCCATCCCCTGCCCACCTCCCAGAAAGCTGGTTTCCAACACACCATTGTTTGTGCATAACTTTACTATAACATATATCCTATTTCCACTTGTGTTCCCATTGAAAGATCAATTCCTCCTATGAATTGATCTCATTAGAGCTCACCAAGAGCAGAGTCAGTAACTTAATTAATTTTTCTACCTTCCAGAACTCAGGAAAACTATTTGGCAAATGGTAGGTGATAAATAAATAACAGTTTAAATGAAAAAATATGCATAAAAAATTACACTAAGTTATTTTTTCTAACTCATTCCTAATGAGACATTAGGCACGTTGTATAACCGCTTAAATATATTTCTAGTTCAGCAATATGTAGAGAAATATATTTATGTGACCAAGTTGTTGGGATTAAACAAGATAATGTTTAAAGAAATGATTTATAAATAATAAAAGTCTATTTTAAAAGCCAGGATCTATAGTTAATTTTATTACAATTGAGACATTTTATCCAGTGCTATCAATATCCACATAGTGTCAAAATTTTCTTAAAATACCCATGAAAATAAATTAATAAGCAACACTGAAATTAATACCCTATTTATTATACATTCATTAATAAGATAATTTTTTTGTGAAGGAAACACTATTATTTAGCTCTTTTTTTAATTAAACTCAAATTCTATTGGCTACATAAAACTTGCTTGTATCACTGAATGCGAAAGTAACTATGGAAAGGAAAAGAGTGAGTAAATAATATAATTTCATTTTCCAATCTTCCAGCTCAGTTTTATCTGCTTCTTAAAATAGACATTTGTGTATGCTTTTCTTCAAATATTGTTTTCCACAGTCCAATTAAATTTTTAAAAGTTTAAGACAATTGGAACATACATATTAGTTATAATATTGTTTTATTGTATATGCTAAATGATTGCAGCTAAATAGAATATTCTAGGAGTTGATTTGGAGCAATTTTACACTAAATTTAGGTACATCTACTTTAGAAATGTCTACATTCGATTTCTGATCAAATTAAAAATAATAATTCCAGTGCCAGTTGGAACATGAGTCAATGTGTTTATTCATTATGAACCCAAAATTTGAGTGAAAATAAGAATGCTTTTAAACAATTTTTCACTGTCAGTTTTTTAAATTAGGACCCATTTACTGATATAGGGAAACATCTCTGTCTTTTTTTATGAGTCAAATAGAAAGGCTAATACTGATACTCAGATTTCAAATTGTGTAAATGAATTTCAGGGAGAAACTAGGCAATAAGGAGAAGTAAAAAGTTAAATATGGATTAATGATGTGACTTTATCTAATAACTCTAGTTTTGTTGATAACTAAATTTTTAAAATATATATATTTTTTAAGACTGTGAACTAAAGAATCATACATATTTTTGTCTATTTTTGATGCTTCCCTAATTCTTGTTAGCTTTTATATGGCAATGAATAGGAAACCTATGATTCTAGTATAGAATCTTAGAACCATGTTTTGCTTAGAGTATAAAAGCAACAATATAGCAATAGTTCAAACAGAAGAGTACCAAATCAATATAAGACAACTCATTAAATATTGGGTTAAATTATTTTTTTCTGTGAAACAGGAAAAAAATTAAAGGCAAATTAACAGTTTTGTGAGTCACATCTTTTATTTGCTGAAAAAGCATTTTTTTTCATTTTATTTGATTATGTTATGTTAATCACCATACATTACACCATTAGTTTTTGATGTAGTGTTCCATGATTCATTGTTTGCATATAACACCCAGTGCTCCATGCAGTACATTTCCTCTTTAATACCCATCACCGGGCTAACCCATCCCCCTACCCCCCTCCCCTCTAGAACCCTCAGTTTGTTTCTCAAGAGTCCATAGTCTCTCATGGTTTGTCTCCGCCTCCAATCCCCCCCCTTCATTTTTCCCTTCCTACTATCTTCTTCTTCTTTTTTTTTTTTTTTAACATATAATGTATTATTTGTTTCAGAGGTACAGGTCTGTGATTCATCAGTCTGAAAATGCATTTTTTGAATCAAGAGCTATGTGGATGAAAGCATGTAAGCAAGAGATAAAATGAATGCATGTATGTAAATACACTTGGCTTTTAACATGAGCAATAGATTTAGAAAGATGCTATAAATCTATGGACATAAAAGCATTGGACTTCTTTTCTTTAAATATGTATAGAAAATCGATATCATTCCAAAATTTTGCAGAATTCTTTCTAGGAGCTGGTTTTTGAATGGTCTACATGGCCGTACAAAATGGCACTACAACTAAGAAAATCCAACACTGTTTCAGAGAAAGTGCTACTGACTAGCATGTTCATTCTTCCAAAGAAGCTGGAAATTTATACTTTCATGTGAAACATTCTGATTTTTAAATATTGCAACTAAAATCAACAAAGAAAACCGGCTTAAAGGAAACCAAAATGTATATATATGAGCTTACTATATCATGAAGCCAGCAGTTTCTTTCTTCAAATTTCCTATATAGAAAACTATGATTTTTTCAAATATTTTTTAACTAGTGAATGAGCAAAATGACCATTTAAAACTAAATAATTGACTCTTTTTATATCTATGGCCCAAGTTATTTATAGGACTGCTACTTTTCTGAGGGAATAATTTCCAATTCCAGGTCATTGGGTTTAAATACCAGGCCTTACTTACTTACGTACTTACTTATTTAAAAAGAAATAAGGTTGAAGGACAAATGAGTAGCAGACCTATAATAAGCAAAGGGTTAAAGATCTGATTATGTATTAAACACTCCCAACAACTCTGCCAAAAATGATTCAGATTAAAATAAAACAAATAAAATAAGAAAACAGAATCTCTCATATGTGGTCCTAATCATAAACATATATATTCTTTAATTGTATATGATTGTTTATCCTCACCTAAACACATTTGAAGTGACCTGTCAATTTGGCATTTTCAAAACTAGGGATTTTAAGGATTCATCAAAGATACACTGACTCTAAAAATGCTTTTTATCTATCCTGAATCAACCTTAATGTGACCATTTTAGTGGACATTTTAAAAACCTGCTAGCAAGGCAAGAAACATTGAAAATTAATCTGAAGGGCAAAATGACCCATTTAAACATATTTTTAAATCAGTTCAAATGAGAGAACTTTTGGATAGACTTCTTCCAAATTACCATTTTGACCAAGTTAGCAGCATATAAAACAGGAAAGTTGTTATGTGAAGTTAGACTTAAAATTCATGTCTTCCTACTCCTCCCCAGATCTATGTGGAGCCTGAGAAATATAATAGCATAGTTTGGTTTTTTTAACTTCATCTCATTAATTTGAATATATAAACATATATTTCTCCAAAGAGTCCACTCATCGTATTTGTGCCATTACTCAGACTGTAAATACCTTAAAAAGAAAATATGTAATCTCCTGGTTATTGAAATTTAGGCAGTTTCAGGAATGCCCCAAATAATTTAAGACAGGATAGTATTTCACAATGGTCACTTAAAATATTTTCTATGTTGCCTGTATTTTGTCCCTGGTTTTGGAGATTGACCAAATATATTTTAAATTGCACCTTAACTTTACATGAGAAGTAATTCTTATAAATGTATGAATATTTTGGAATCCGAAAGATTTCTTTTTAATGCTTTTCTAATATGCCCCTATCAGTCTAATTACAAAATACCATGTGTTCTTGGGCATGCTTTTTGGACTATTAAGATCAGCTTTTTAATTATATATATTATGTTGTTTTATTTGGTCTAATTTTACAACAAAATGAAGCAGAGATTTGCGCATGAATCATTGGTTTGTTGAATGTTATCTATAATAGTGAAACTAACAATACATTTTAAATAGATCACTTTAAATATTTGCTTTTTTTATCATAGATTAAATGCTAAATAATTTTCACATGTTATATGTTTAGTAACTTTGCATTTTAAAATAGTTTAAGATTTATAAGAAAGTTGCAAAGAACATTGAGAGTTCCCATAAACCTCACAACCAGTTCCCCCTATTACATCTTACACTAGTATGGTATAATTCTGATAGTTAATGAAAAATACTGACATTAATATAAGGATTATATTTTATTAAATTTTCTTAGGTTTCATCCAATATCCTTTTTCTGTTCCAGCACCTCACCCAGCATGACTTTCAGTCATCATGTCTAACTTAGGCTCCTCTTGGCTATGATAATTTCTCAAACTTTTCATTTTTTTATGACATTGACATGTTGAGAGCTACCAGAGTCAAGTATTTTATAGACTGTCCTTCATTTGGGACTTCTCTGAATATTTTTCTTATAATTAAACTGGGGATATGGGTTCGGGGAAGGAAAACCACTGGGGTAAAGTACCATTTTTATCCTATCATATCAAGGCCACATGCTACTAACATGACTCATCACAATTGATAGGATCATTACTCACCTGGCTGAGGTAGTATTTCTCAAGTTTCTGCCTCTAAAGTTACTCATTTATCCTCCTTTATAAAGTGTACTTTACGGAGGGAAGTCATTAGGAGCAATCTACACTTAAGGAGGGGGAATTATGTCCCACCTTCATAGGGGTAGAGTATCTGCATAAATTTTTGTAATTCGACTGCAAAGGAGATTAGTCTATTCTTTCTGATTTATTTGTTTACTCAATTATTTATATCATGGATGTTGATTTTCTACTTTGGGCCACAATTTAGAATTATTTTATTTTTGTGATGCAAAGTTTTCCAGCTTTTACTTTTAGAAGCTCTTTCAGTTGGCTCCTATATCAAATCGACACTCTCCCTCATCACCCCCACACCAATTACATAATTCTCATAGGGTGTGTGTGTGTGTGTGTGTTTGAGCCTTTCCTTACTTTCTGTCAATATGGGACATTCCAGGCTCAACTTGGAGTCTGCTTGTCCCTCCCCCTCTGCTCCTCCCCCTATTCTCTCTCTCTCACATAAATAAATAAAATCTTAAAAAAAAAAAAAAGAGCCAGATGCTAGGTTCTAGGACCTCTCAGTTTATCTCCTCTTCTTAGCATAATCATTCTTTCACAAAATTTTAATGGTCTCCCTAGAATTTACAATGTACATTTTTAAGGACTCTAAAAACGCTCTCAAATACACTATACCACCTCACTTGCTGTGCAGTTAGCTTGTGACAAAGCATTACCAATTCCTCCTAACCACTGTGACATTGATGTCTTTTATTTTATTTCTTCATATGTTATAATCAACTACTACATTGCTACTATTATTATTATTTGTTTAAACAAACAATGATCTTTCTGATAAGCAAGTGAGAATGAGAAAAATAAAAGATTTCTTCTTGGAACTATGGTTCTTTCATATTTTGTTTTTTTTAATTCTTTTTTTTCTTTCAATTTCAATTAACTATCTTTAAACTTACTGATTTTTTTCCTTAGCCATGTTATGTCTACTGTTGAATCTGTCAAAGGCATTTTTTCTTTTTCTTACAGTGTTGTTTTTTTTTTTTTTTTGCTATCATTTTTCTTTTAATTTTTTTTCAAATTTTTATTTAAATTCTAGGTAGTTAACATATAGCACTATATTAGTTTCAGGAGTAGAATTTAGTGATTCATTACTTACATATAACACCCAATGCTCAACACAGCAAGTGCCCTCCTTAATAAATTCTTAGAATTGCCCTACCCCTGGTTATAATACTCATCTATTCTTGCAACAGGGCCCTTCACATATTTACTTTTTCCAACAGTGCCCTTAACATAATTAATCAAAGTTATTTAAAATCCCCTGTGTGATAATTCCCACATGCTCATTATATGTGGGTTTGGTTATAATGATAATGTTTCCTTTTCAGACTTTTTTTTAATTGCCTTTTGACATATTTTGTAATTGATTTGCTGAAAGCCAGACATGCTGTATCAAATAATAGGAACTGAGGTACATAGACCTTTATTGTGAGATTTTATGTTGAGTTGGAGTGTGTTTAAAGTTTGCTACAGCTATAGGTAACAGAGGATTCACATTCCTTTAATGTTCCTGTTTTTGTCTACCCTGCTGACTTTGGGTTTCCCTAAGTATTCCTTCTCAGACAGAGTCTATATCTTATAGACCTTTCTTTTTTCTTTTTCTTTTTTAAAGATTTTATTTATTTATTTGACAGATAGAGACACAGCGAGAGAGGGAACACAAGCAGGGGGAGTGGGAGAGGGAGAAGCAGGCTCCCGGCTGAGCAGGGAGCCTGATGTGGGGCTCGATCCCAGGACCCTGGGATCAGGACCTGAGTCAAAGGCACATGCTTAACCAACTGAGCCACTCAGCCATCCCTTTGTTGTTGTTTTAAGGGTAGGAATGACAACTTCCAAGCTCTTCCTATGTTGGAACTTAAAATGTCAAACTAATTACTTTTTAAATGTAAAATACTATTAAACATATTATGGGTCATTCACAATATTTGTAGAAACAAAAATATAATAATAGGTTATTTCCTGAATCAGGTAAAATATAACACATAAGATTATAAATTTAATAAAAATATCTCCTAAGAAGATAAGGTGAGGAGTTCTCTGAAAAGAGAGCACATTTTTGAATACTTGTTTTAAAAAAAAGAGACATTTTTTAATAATTAAGTTTATTTCAAAAGTATATAAATACGTTTATTCACGTAGCATCAATTTGTAGAAGTCTCCACATCTAGGGAATATTGAGTCTGATGATATCTACAATAATTGCGTTTATACTTAGGCTAAGGAAAGGACAATTCAATTTTAGCTTTTAGGACATTAGCTGATTTATTCAGGGGTCAAAATAGGAATGTTGCCCTGAAAAGCAATGAATCGACTCAGTACATTCCATACACCATATATTTTTTTTTATAGCTAAGGAGTCCTTGGTATTTCTAGGATTGCCCATAGGTTTTTTTATTTTTATTTTTTTAAAAGATTTTATTTATTTATTTGAGAGAGAGAGAATGAGAGAGAGAGAACACCTGAGAGGGGATAGGGTCAGAGGACGAAGCAGACTCCCTGCCGAGCAGGAAGCCCGATGCGGGACTCGATCCAGGGACTCCAGGATCATGACCTGAGCCTAAGGCAGTCGCTTAACCAACTGAGCCACCCAGGCGCCCGGATTGCCCATAGTTTTACATGTGCGTGCCTCCACTCCAGAAAGTAGCAAAGAAAAAAAAAGTATGATTCCTGGCACTTTAGCCATTTGTCCATTGTATGTTTGCGTGTAAGTGTACACTACATTTTTTACAAATGACTCTTTCAAGATTTAAAAGGATTTCTCACAGTGTTTCTGCAACATAAGTAAAATGGGTCAGACAGCATGTGAGCTCAAATGAAAATAACTAAGGAAGACTGTCCATAGACATACTTCTCTTTAGCTTTCTAAATGTATCCATCCTGCTGAATAGAGACTCTCAATAGGGGAATGAAAATACAGGCTATTGTGTAGGTGTTTAAATTGTGTGCACTGACCTAAACCAAAATTGTTAACATAATTCAGAGTCATAAGTTTTGGCAGATGAGTGTGTGACTGAAAAATGCACAGTATGTGGAATACAGGGTGACATATTTATTCTCAACTGACTGGTTAATGCAGCTGTGTCCTGTCTGTCCTATATAACTCCATATTAAAATTTTGAAGAGGACATTTCCTTATAACAGCATGATACATCTTTTGATATAATATGACTTCATATTATACTAAGATAGTAAAATGTAGCATACACTTTCTACTACTTTGGAAAGGAAAAATCAAGATGGAATGCATTATGGACTAAGTCGATTACTGTCTATTTTAAACATTGTGTAACTGGTGAAAAATGAACAGCTAATAGAAGAAAGAGGATGCCGTCACAAAATAGAATGTGAAGGTCGGTTAAATTAAGCACTCACAACAAAGCAAATTTAAGACTAAAATTTATAATCTTATGATTATGTTTACACAAACAGTATATCTTTTATACTTTTTACAAGTAATATGATGCAGAAGCAATCGGTCGGTGAAATAGGCCTGAGTTTATATTCAGTGACAGGAAAATTTTGTAAATTATCCAAATGCTGCAAAAACTCTAATTTTCAATGTCATTTGGTCTCCCTGCTCATATTTAAGTTTGATTTAGACTGTGAAAGAAATGGCAAATACCCTAGTTGCTATGTAAAGGTCACATTTAAAAGATAAGTATTTTCTGAGTCTGAATTTTTTTTCCTTCTTTTCCAAATTGAAATTTAGGAGGGGAGTTTTTTTGGAGAAAGCCCTGGCCTGCTGACTTCAAAGAATATATTGGGCTAGGGAGGAGGAAGGCTATAAAAAGAGAAAAAAGCTTAAATGACTCCTTACTCCTTTAAACTGTAGCCAGCGGTTAGAAATGGAAAGGAACCTAGCGGATAATTAAGATAAATCACATCCTGAAATCTTTTAATATTTTTTGCCCTAGGATTTAGAACTTGTGATCTTACTTTTTTTGTTGTTTTTTTGGTTTTTTTTTTTAATATTTCAATGATGTCTGACATTTAAACAATTGTTTTAAGAGAAGAAAATAACTGTGACAGTAAAAGATGAACTAAACTATACTCTGGACATGAAGGACTGTAAGTGGGAATATGCAGTTATAAAGCAGTGCACATCAAAAACACTGTGGCAACAAATAAGCAGACTAAGTGACTTTGAAACTACGAAACTAGGTCAGATGTCAGATGTCAGATATATCTGTAACAACAGTATTTTGTTATCTGAATTGTTTAAGTTTGAATATTGAGGTTTAGTGTGTTTACTTTTGTTTAACTACAGGTGGTTCAGAATTTCATTTATAAGTTAACTTTATATCCCTAAAGTACCTGATAAAAGCAAGATAAAAGCACAAATCAACAGCAGTTCCTAAAGTCAAGACTTAATCTAACATTACTCACTTTGGATGATAATCACAGCTCATTTGCTCATTTGAGAGTCTTTCCTCTGGATCTTAAAAATAGCCTAATATAAGGCAGTCCCCTGAGAGGAATATCAACCAAAGCACTGTTCATCTTCCCTAACCTTAGTTAATAATAAATCCCTGCCAAAGAACCCTTGGAAAAAGGTTAGATTGGGAGATAAGAAGTCTTGCAAAAATTAGTGACTTCAGGAAGGCAAAAAGAAGAGATGGAGAGAAGAGAGGTTTATGAAAGGAGTTAGTATCTGGAAAAAAAATACATATATAAACAGACATACATACTTATTATGTACATATATACATGACATCATTAGCTCATGTTTAGACACTATCAAACATGTTGGAGGTAATCTCAAAGTTTCAAAATCTATTGCCAAAGGTTACTGTGAGACACAAACATGAAAGGTTTGTATACACCTTGTGTACACCTCTTTATACACACCTTTCATAGAAGATTTTTCTGGAGAAAATCTGAATTTAAATAGTCTCTTGCACTCTCCCTTTTCATTATGCCCTTATCCCCTTTTCATGCAATTGGTCTGCATGACCTGTTGCTCTTTATATCCAATATTTCACCAGTTGTGTCCCACTTGTCCAGTGAACCTATTACTTCTGCATCTGAGAATCCTCTTGCTTCAATCTCCGTGCAACTTCTTTCTGTTCAGGCCTCTTGTGGTTTAAGAAGACATTTTAGACTCTACTGTAACTTCCTGAATTAAAATCCCCCTTTCAATTACTCCTCCTTCCTTGAATTCCAATTTTCTCCAACTCCTTTGACCAGAACTCGTACTTACAGGACTGAGCAAAAGACACTTTTTTTTCCTATAGCCTCTGTTCTTAGGCACCTCATCAGCATTCCCCTCTTAAACTCTATTCTTTGCTTCCTACCCTGCCCCCCACACATTTACAGGCACCAAGTAAGGAAATTAGCATAACATGCATATTTATACATACTATACTGTCCTGAATTTTTATTTGAAAAATATGATCTTTCATTCTTTGAGGATTTGGGTAGCCATCAGAATGCACCACTTAGATCTCCTGCTGTAAGAAGTGTAATTGACATCCCCACCATTTTCAAACTGAGGCTTTGTTCTTCCAAGATGCTTTCAGCCAGGGACTGAGCATGGCTGGCCCATTCCTAGAACATGAAACAAGTTTGGCTCAAGCACACACTCACCCATATGCCCTCATGAGCCTTTCTTGGATCTATACTATAGTTCAAGACTCTTATGCATTCCTCTTTCTTTCCCTCTTTATTCTTCATGGGTGTTTTACCCAATCATTTTTTTTTCCATATCTAATCCAGGCGAGTTTTTGCTTTTTGGAAGACCCAAACTGAAATAAGAATATAGAATGAATATATATATGATCTCTCTCTTTAAAATATTTTTTTAAAAAAGAATACAGAATGTGTGGTCTCCATTCCAAGTATCATGTCCATTAATGAATTTTAATGTAAACTAGTAAAGAATTTCATGGCTACTTAAGTTGGTAGCATTTGGAATAAAATACCAATTCTGTAGAGTATCAGTTATGATTTTAGACTATCCTTTTAAGCCATTGTTTTATGTATTCTGAAATAAAAATATCAATAATTATCTCATATAGGACTATTATCTAGAGGAGTTTTCCTACATAGAGTAAACATCTATTAAGTGGTAATTTAAAAAAAATGATTGAATAATCAGGAATCTTCAGGAAATTCATTTTGGACACTTGAAAGAATGGGCTTTGAAAGGCAATTTAAATATTACTCGCTGGGACTGGGGAAATGGCAATTTGAATAGACAGAAGAAAGATTGGCATGGTTGGCAAGATCTCCTGGAATTACCTCTGCAGTATTAAAGTTTTCCTGAAAACCTTGGGTGGCTGAAATCCTGACTTGCTCTCAGGGATTTTACTAGGTCTCACTTTTTAATAGGAAAGAATCACAATCTCATGAAAAATTTATCATTAGGACCCCTACAGACTTGTGGAAAATGAACTTTTGAAATTTTAACTTTGTGTTTTTTGCTTGCACTTGAAGGATTATAGAAATGACCTCATTTTAATTTTTTAATTTATTTTTTAAAAGATTTATTTATTATCACCACTGCTATTCAACATAGTAATAGAAGTCCTAGCCTCAACAATCAGACAACAAAAAGAAATAAAAGGCATCCAAATTGGCAAAGAAGAAGTCAAACTCTGACTCTTTGTAGATGATATGATACTTTATGTGGAAAACCCCAAAGACTCTATCCCAAAACTGCTAGAACTCATACAGGAATTCAGTAAAGTGGCAGGATATAAAATCAATGCACAGAAATCATGTGCATTCTTATACACCAACAAAAAGACAAAGAAAGAGAAATTAAGGAGTCGATCCCATTTAAAATTGCACCTAAAACCATAAGACCTAGGAATAAATCTAACCAAAGAGGCAAAGGATCTGTACTCAGAAAACTATAAAATACTCATTAAAGTAATTGAGGAAGACACAAAGGAATGGAAAAACGTTCCATGCTCATGGATTGGAAGAACAAATATTGTGAAAATGCCAATGCTACCTAGAGCAATCTACACATTTAATGCAATCCCCATCAAAATACCGTCCACTTTTTTCAAAGAAATGGAACAAATAATCCTAAAATTTGTATGGAACCAGAAAAGACCGCGAATAGCCAGAGGAATGTTGAAAAAGAAAAGCAAAGCTGGTGGCATCACAATTCCAGACTTCAAGCTTTATTCAGGCTGTAATCATCATGATAGTATGGAACGGGCACAAAAACAGACACATAGATCAATGGAACAGAATAGAGAGGCCAGAAATGGACCCTCAACTCTGTGGTCAACTAATCTTTGACAAAGCAGGAAAGAATGTCCCATGGAAAAAAGACAGTCTCTTCAACAAATGGTGTTGGGAAAATTGGACAGCCACATGCAGAAGAATGAAACTGGACCATTTCTTTACACCACACACAAAAAGAGACTCAAAATGGATGAAAGACCTCAATGTGAGACAGGAGTCCATCAAAATCTTTGAGAAGAACAGAGGCAGCAACCTCTGTGACCTCAGTCACAGCAACTTCTTCCTAGACACATCACCAAAGGCAAGGGAAGCAAGGGCAAAAATGAACTATTGGGACTTCATCAAGGTAAAAAGCTTTTGCACAGCAAAGGAAACAGTCAACAAAACCAAAAAACAACTGACAGAATGGGAGAATATATTTGCAAATGACATGTCAGATAAAGGGCTAGTATCCAAAATCTATAAAGAACTTATCAAATCCAACACCCAAAGAACAAAGAATCCAATCAAGAAATGGGCAGAAGACATGAACAGACATTTCTGCAAAGAAGACATCCAAATGACCAACAGACACATGGAAAAGTGCTCAACATCACTGGGCATCAGGGAAATCCAAATCAAAACCTCAATGAGATAACCCCTCACACCAGTCAGAATGGCTAAAATTAACAAGTCAGGAAACAACAGATGTTGGTTAGGATGCAGACAAAGGGGAACCCTCCTACACTGTTGGTGGGAATGCAAGCTGGTGCAGCCACTCTGGGAAACAGTATGGAAGTTCCTCAAAAAGTTGAAAATAGAGCTACCCTATTACCTAGCAATTGCACTACTGGGTATTTATCCCAAAAATACAAATGTAGTATCCGAAGGGGCACATGCACCCTGATGTTTATAGCAGCAATGTCCACAACAGCCAAACTATGGAAAGAGCCTAGATGTCCGTTAACAGATGGATGGGTAAAGAAGATGTGGTGTACACACACACACACACACACACACACACACACACACACACACACACAATGGAATATTATGCAGCCATCAAAAATGGAAATCCTGCCATTTGCAACAACATGGTTGGAACTAGAGGGTATTATGCTAAGCGAGATAAGTCAATCAGAGAAAGACAAGTATCATATGATCTCACTGATAGGAGGAATTTGAGAAACAAGACAGATCATAGGGGAAGGGGGGGAAAAAATGAAACAAGATGAAACCAGAGAGGGAGACAAACCTTAAGAGACTCTTAATCTCAGGAAACAAACTGAGGGTTGCTGGAGTGGAAGGAGGTGGGAGAGATGGGGTGGCTTGGTGATGGATATTGGGGAGGGTATGTGCTATGGTGAGCACTTTGAATAGTTTAACACTGATGAATCACAGACCTGTACCCCTGAAAAAAAATGTTAATTAAAAATTATAATAATAGTGCTAAAAAAATTTTATTTATTTATTTTAGAGAGAAAGCGGAGGGGAGGGGCAGAAGGAGAGGGAGAGAAGCTCAAGCAGACTCCCTGCTGAGCATGGAGCCAAAAGTGGGGCTCAATCGACCCACCCCAAAATCATGACCCGAGCCAAAATCAAGAGGCACACACATAACTGAGCTACTGAGATGCCCCAGAAATGACCTCATTTTTAAGTAGCCCCCATCTTAAGCATGATACTTTGGGGTAATTAGTGCTGTGTCCTTAGGTTAACCCTCAGATAACTTGACTAAGGCAAAAGGAAATAAGCATAAGGCAATTCAGAATTTTTGCAAGGTTTAAATATAGTGAAACAGCATTTAAAAGAAACTACAGATGTTCGAGATTGAATTTTGATCTGCAAAAGCCTCTGCTACATGAAAGAAATAATAAATTTGCATTTTATTTTATTATTCAAGCAGAACTTTAATATATATAGAACTTTAATATTTGATTCAAAAATTTAATTATTGCAAATTCTTAGTCATATATGTGAAGAATGAGATATATCAAACATGAAATGTCCTTCTCGTTTAAGAACACCATGATATGCATGACAGAAGAGAGGTTTTGAGGTCAAGTCTGTCATTTCATATAATGTGACTTCCTTAAAGATTAGATGGTAATGCAGGTCAGTGATAAGAAAATAATGGGCCATGTACATTCAGACAATAAGTTAACACTTCAGGAACCAATTTGGCTTCTTTTAAAGTATCAGAACTTAGTCAGACTTTGGTTAAGGAGTAAAGAATGTTACCGATGGGAGAGGCTGCATTGTGCATGGAAATCTCAGTTCTTGGATTTCCTGTGAAAAGATTTATGTGGGCATCTACACTCGAATAAAGATAGCCAGAAGGAAAGTAGCAAGCACAAAGCAGTTTATTAAAGCAAAAGTATACTCTCAAGGTGAAGAGTGGGCAGGTTCTGTGAGGTGGAACTGGACCCTAGGTTGTTTTGGAATTGGATATTCATTGGGTCTTTCTGGGCTGGAAGGAGCTATGACAGACAGGGGGGTGGTCTCTAATGGAAGCGGCTTCTAATCATTTACAGAACTCCTCCTACAGGTTGGGAGGGAGAGCTTTTGACCCTATAAGGTTTGTACCAGAACCCTCATGGGGGCCTTTCTCTCTGGTGGGAATGGTGGTGGAAGAGGAGAGTGTATGCTCTGCATGTCTGGCTTTTTGTCTGTTAGTCCCAAGGTCTTGGAAGCCAGGAGGTCAGGATGTTGAGCCCCCTGGGCTTCTAAGGTGTAAGCTATATAACACCATCCCGGCCTCTAGCTCCTTTTCTATCATTCCCCTACTCAAAGACCTGGGACTCTGCCTCAGGGTGTTCTTTCCACTGCTCAAGTCTAGCTTCTACCTAACAAAAACAAGATGTTAAGTCCTAGAGTAATGGTGCTATCTAAGATGATGATTCACACATGAAAACAACACTGAAAAGAAAGTGGACAAATTCTTTAACAGATATATCAATAATTATATTCTGACGAATTATATACAAACAGTGATGCTGAGTGAACAAATGCATATTATGTTAGTAGATTTAATAAATAAGAAATTCCCTGGAATACTGACTGAAATCAGTTTCAATGGAGTAAAGAGCATGAACTTCCTGAAAAATGGATTAGTAGCAACATAACCATACTGTATATGAACACACAGCAAGTTGCTGAGATTAAGAGAATAAACAGGAAAAAAAATAAAGTAGCTTTTTATTAAAATTTTTAGAAACTCACAATCAAATAGTGCAGTTGAGGGTTAGGCATGAGATATTATACCCAAGAATAATATTGACAATTTAGAAGGATAAACCAGATATTGGAAGACTTTTCTGTAGATGGCCAGATAGTCAATAATTTAGGCTTTGCGGGCCTCTTATGGTCTTTGTTCCACACTACTTTGTTTCTTTTCTTTTCTTAAGAAACTTAAATATTTTTAAACTTTTCTTAGCTAGAGCTAGAGCATACAATGACCAAGGCCCAGATCTGGCTCAAGGGCTGTAGTTTGCCAATCCTTGATTAGTATTCTTGAAATAAGGATATTCACACCCTCCACAGAAGGGGTACAGCAGATGACAGGATAAATGAAGTGTCCTGATACGATAATGAGTTCAAAATGATAGAAAACTCTTATCACCAGGTTCTAGGATAGAGAGAACTGGAATATCTAGGAATGAGAAACTTACCTGATTGGACTATCATATGGAAATGCAATCAATACTGTACATCCACTTCCATATTCTAGCTTATACATTTGATTCTAGGTTTCTGTTCTCTCCTTTGCCTCCTTGCCCATTTCTCTTATAGATACAAAACAGTTTATGATTTTTAACAGAGATGACTGAATACATTTCCCCCATCTTATTTAACATAACAGATGAAGGAAAAAAAATTGGTAAAGAATTTGTAGTTATGATGGATTTTCATTTCTTATTTTCCTTCGAGAATTATTTGACATGGCTTAAATTGAATATAGCAGAAATGTCTACATGAACTTGAAATTAGAAGACTGCTTTACTTTGAGATATCTTAACAAACATAGAATTATCTACATTACATCCATAGAAAAGAAGGCAAAGGCCTTAATTGCTTTTAGTGTGTCCACCCCACAAATCAAGGGAAAGATTTTAAAAGAGCATAAAAGAACATATTTTTGTAGCATTCTGAAATACCCCTATTTGGAATGCTAATTATAATCAGCACACATATTACAGTGTTTCATCTAGAGAATAATATATTTCACTTTTGACCTTATAGCCTTCTATGATGTCCTTATGCAGAATTCACATTTCTCTGACAAAGAAGGCCAGAAAAGAAGTCTGTTGATGGATGTTGAGAGCTTCCTGTGGATGCACAGCATAATACTTTTTGATCAGTCTGGATGAGACATTTTATGCAAGATACTCCACTTAAATAGATGTGATTCTAATCCTTAAATGATTGCAGCTTCCAAACAAAATAAGAAAGAAAGAAAAGGAAGGGAGATGACATATAAGAAGTAAAAAAGAGAAATTATAACTCAACAGAAGAAAAGAGGAAGCACAAAAAAGGAAGTGTCTTCACTTCTTAAGATGGATTCAGAATGTATGGACTAAACATTAACAATACAAAAGTAATATAAAATGACAAGCAAAAGCACAAGAAACAAGATATGGGGGGAAAAGCAATTTAAAATTTTCTATTTGCTTGATGACTTTGAGCAAGCCATGTATTTTATAGTTTCTTTTTCTATTTGAGAGTGATGACGATGGTTGAATTGAACCTGTATGTTCGACAAATACACTTGGATATTTTTGACATTTTAGCAAATTTATGTTGCTCTGATATCACCAGTTTTATGGAATATGATAGGACCATGTGGAACTGGCCTAATACCATAGCCACCAGCCGGCTAGTGCAATTAAAGAACTGAAATTTTAATTTAATTAAATTCATTTTAATTTAAAGTTAAAGATTAAAGTACCGATAATATTTTTGCGCTACAACATTGCTCTTGTGGCCAGATTACATTTCACTTTAACCATTGCATTATGTAAAATGACATTGTTGTATTATAGTGCCCATGTTGAACTCAGGCATTGTTTCTAGAATTACAAATAAACATACCACCAATCTAGCTGGTGTCCACAAATTCAATTGATTTGCTTTTTTTAGATGCAAGGGTGTAATACTGTAATGTGTTTTTTAAATATTTTATGAGACAGCGTGAGTTACAGTGTTACCTATATAAATTATAACTGATAATTAAATGGAAAGATTGGTTCCCTTGCTGGCTCAGTCAGAAAAGCATGCAACTCGATATCAGGGTCCTGAGTTGGAGCCCCACACTGGGTATAGAGATTACTAAAAGTAAATAAATTTTAAATGGAAAGATTATTCTAATTATTAAAAAAATCCAAATTAAAAAGAAAAAAGTATGAAGAAACTTTAAAATTTAAAACAAAGGCATAGTGGGGCGCCTGGGTGGCTCAGTCATTAAGCGTCTGCCTTCGGCTCAGGTCATGATCCCAGGGTCCTGGGATCGAGCCCCGCATCGGGCTCCCTGCTCAGCAGAGAGTCTGCTTCTCCCTCTCCCTCTCCCCCTGCTTGTGTTCCCTCTTTCGCTGTGTCTCTCTCTGTCAAATAAATAAATAAAAATCTTTAAAAAAATAAAATGAAAAAAAACAAAGGCATAGTAACTATGCAGAATAGACTAGTTTGTACTACAACCTCTCTAACAGTAACGAAAAAGATTAGAAGATTTGATGCAAATTTCACGATTAGTGGCCATTGCAATTTGCTATGACAGAACAAAATAAAAAAAAAAACTCTTGGGGGAAATAATATTAAAAATAATAAGGTGAGCAATAGTAATAGATGTTTTAAGCAAAAAGGTAAATTCCTTGGGACATTGCTTCTTGACATTCAAAAAATTGATAAAATTCATAAAATTGATAACCTGAATTCAAAACTAAATGTCCCAAAAAAGTTTTTAATGATTTTAATAGGGTATGAACTTATACTTTTGGCCAGCCATAAAATAGATATGTAGGTTTTAAAAAGTCATTTTTGAGTGATGGTATAAGAAGTTATTATTTCAGTTATGGTTAATTTGAAAGAAAATTATGGAAAGGAGAAGAGAGCCTACAAATTTTTTTTTTTTTAATTCAATGAAGCAACCAAGCAGTTGCCAGTGGAATACAATTTTTTTTTTTTACAATATGAAAAATCAATTGATTCAAAATTCTAATCACTTTTTTTTTTAGCTTTAGATGAGTCATGTTTTGTCTTAAAGGACTTGCAAATATCAATGAGGACTATTAATGGAACTCATGGAATAGGGTTTTTAAAATTTTTTATATCTGCCAAAAAAAAATCTTCAGTGAGATAAGAAATAATAGTTTCTATTTGACACAAGAAACTTTATTATATTAGGTCAAATGGCCAGGTTTAGTGGAATTTTAAGACAAGAGATTGATGTTTTCCTCATCGCATCATTTCACTGTTTAAGGCATATGGAAAATATTTGCACTCATTGAATGGAAGCAGACTCTATGAAAATAGTCATAGCCTTAATGGTTAATATTGTTGCATAGATATATGCAAATGTATGAATCGTCACCAGTTTATGACTGTTGAAGGAAATAGAAGGTTAATGATGAGTTGTACTTTGGCAAAACTCAAAGTTTTAGAAAGATTTGCCAGATTGTTAATTCCAATTCAAGATTTTCTTGAAACAAAATGCTTGCTAAATATTCCACAGTGAAAGGCAATTAAAAAAAATTGCGGTGTGATTTGCATTTTCTCACCAACACCAAACAAATATGAATATTCTAAATTTGAAGTTCCGTGAAAAGAAAAACTTTGTGTTACCTAGCTAGACAGGTAGGATAATTTATGATTAAATCTCAACTTTTCCTACAGTAATAATAATTTTACATAATTTTCTGACATGAATCAATAGAAAAGAATTTCATTGTAAAGAACAGCATTATGTAAATTGTAAAACTTCAAGAAAAATTTGAAGAATATTCTGTTGGTATTCATAAATTCAGAGCTGCTTTTCAATTTATACAACGTTCTTTGAATTGAATGTTAGTACAGTAAGTTGACACAAGAATGAATTTATGTATTTAACTGAATAAATGTAACTTTAAAATTAATGGTTTTGCTTCAAGCCAAATCAATTATTTTTTTAAAAGACCAACTTTCTCAAATAATTACAAATATTAAAGGGAAATTATTTTTGATAATCAATTCTTTATTGGAAAACTATATATTTTATATATTTAAATGCCTAAGCTTATATATTCACCTGTAAATTCTGTGAAATTTAAATAGAGGTAACATATTTCTGATGAAAATGTAGCATCTAAATTGAGATGTGTTGTAAGTATAAAATGTACACTGGATTTCAATGACAGTACAAAAAAAGAATGTAAGATACCTCATTTTTATATTGATTCTTGATGAAACGATAACCCTTTGAATATGTTGGGTTATAAAACCCAAATATAAAAACCCAATATAAAAAATTAATTTCATTTGTTCCTTTTTAATTTTATATGAAGTGATCAATTTAAAATTACACTCATGACTCACATTTTATTTCTACTGGATAGCGCTAATGTTGAGCATATAAGAAAATCAATGCAAAACATAGGCTGCTGTCTTTGTCACAGCATTGCTCAAAATCAATAACAGGAACAAAAATACTCAAACTGTTTTTCTCACTATTTAACCATTGATTTTTGCTTATAAAGCATTGAAGGTATTTGTTCATGGGTGTGTATATTTATTTGTATTGTTTTACAGGCAATGAACAAAATAAGACTTTGAAAACCAAGGTTTAAATCTTGTCCTTTTCACTTAAATCTCTTTTACACTGAAAACAATACTTCTCTGGTTAACATTATTTAATTAATAATATCTACCCAAAAGATCCTTCCACAACTACCAAGGGGGAGAATTAAGAATATGTAGTTCTAAGTGTTAAATTTTTCTGTGAGTTTCATAAAGATTTTATTGGGCAGTTGCATTTCCTGCCTACATAGATATATACTTCATGAACCTTCTGCTAGCCAAAGTGATGTAACATATAATCAAATGCTATCTGTATCTTTATCAGCAAAGGAAAATTAAGGCATATATTTTGAACAATAAAATCAGGGGCGCCTGGTGGCTCAGTTGGTTAAGCGACTGCCTTCAGCTCAGGTCATGATCCTGGAGTCCCAGGATCGAGTCCCGCATCGGGCTCCCAGCTCAGAAGGGAGTCTGCTTCTCCCTCTGACCCTTCCCTCTCTTGTGCTCTCTCTCTCTCAAATAAATAAATAAAATCTTAAAAAGAATCAAATGTGTATATATATATAAACAAATTATGCTTAATAATAATTCATTTTATTCAAGGGTTTCAGAAGGAGAAAAATCCTAAAATATTCTTTTAAGATTTAGTAAAAAATCTCCAAATACTTAGAAATTATACAACATACTTCAGAATAGCATGAGTCAAAGAAGAAATCTCAAAAAATCTAAAAATATTTAACTAAATGACAATGAAACGCCAACTTGTCAAAATTTGCAGTGAAAGCAGTCCTTAGAGAGAAATATATAGCATTGAGTGCATACATTAGAAAAGAAGAAAGATCTAAAATCAATCATCCAAGCTCCCATCTTAGGCATCTTAGGAAACAGGAGCAAATTAAATTGCTTTAGAAATTTAGAAAGAAAAGAAATAATAAAAATTAGAGTAGACATTAATGAATTTAAAAGTAGGAAATCAATAGAAAAAAAATCAACAAAACCAAAAGCTGGTTCTTTGAAAAGATCTCTAAAATCAATAAGTATCTAGCCAGGCTAACAAGGACAAACAAAAAAAAATTACACAAATTACTAACACCAGAAAGGAATGAGAAAAAAAAATCACTACAGATTTCATGGATATCAAAAAAATAATAAAAGAACACTATGAATAACTCTATGCTCACCAATTTGATAACCCAGATGAAGTAGACTAATTCCTTGAAAGACATAATCTGCCAAAGAAATAGATGACATTGGAAAAGTCCTATATCTCTTGAAGAAATTTAATCACTAGTGAACCTTAATATAAGTGATTGAATCCTAATGTAAACTATGGATTTGGGGTCTAATATGTTAATGTAAGTTCACAGATTGTAGTAAACGTACCATTCTGATTTGCATGTTATTATTTGGGGAGGCTATTTGTGTGTGGGAACAGGGGCTATAAGGGAACTCTGTACTTTCTGCTTGATTTTGCTGTGAATCTAAAACTGCTCTAAAAAATAGCATATTTGAAAGGAAAATATGAAAGAATTAATTCTGAAAATCCAAGTTGATTCAGTTCAACATTTAAACTAGAAATTTTTCTACAATATTGCATGCTGCCTGTTAACAGAACCTAAAAGGACAAACTGGAAAAAGAAGTATGTAAGAAGGTCATGGTGGAAGGTCAAAGGAAAAATAAAATTCTTAGGATTGAAAGTAGGAAACAGAAGAAACTCTTATGTGTAAATTTTTAATAATTTTCAAGATAGGGGAACCTGGGTGGCTCAGTCGTTAAGCGTCTGCCTTCGGCTCCGGTCATGATCCCGGGGTCCTGGGATCGAGCCCCACATCGGGCTCCCTGCTCCGCGGGAAACCTGCTTCTCCCTCTCCCACTCCCCCTGCTTGTGTTCCCTCTCTCGCTGTCTCTCTCTCTGTCAAAAAATAAATAAAATCTTTAAAATATATATATATATATATAATTTTCAAGATAAATGCACCTAATGTTCATAAAAGATTTCAGTTGTTTCCAAATAAATGTCTAAATCAAGCTCATTATTTCAAAAATAACCGAAAGACTGATGCAAAAATCAAATAAACAAATTGCATCTACCATCCTGCTATGTGGAAGTGGAAAATTACAAATACAACCAAAATTCCCTTAGGGATTCCATTCAATTAAGGACTTTGACACACCTGACCTGCCAGCCAGCCTTAGCTTAAAAACCAAGTAAGTGTTGGGGCGCCTGGGTGGCCCAGTTGGTTAAGCGTCTGCCTTCGGCTCAGGTCATGATCCCAGGGTCCTGGGATTGAGTCCCGCATTGGGCTCCCTGCTCCTTGGGAGCCTGCTTCTCCCTCTGCCTCCCACTCCCCCTGCTTGTGTGCGCTCTCTCTCTTTCTGACAAATAAAGAAAAAAAAAACAAGTGTTACCAGGGATGTTTGCTGATATGATAGGTAAGTCAGTTGTTTCTATCTGTAGTGAAAAAGTATCACAGACACCATCATATCACTTTCACTGCCTTTAATTTATGTTACTGGGACCCAGCAAAATGGACCAATGATGAGTAATTAAAAAGAAAACAGACAATTGGACTTGGGTTCCAGCACTCACTTTATCAATTCTGTTTGGCCTTGACCAACTTTCATTGGCTATTGTGAGGATCAAATGATGTGTATGAGTAGCAATTTTTAAAATGTTAATTTCTACAGTAAGTATAAAAGTGTATCTTGTGGACTTTAATGTTGGCTTGCGGTCATCATTGTGTCATCAAGGTTGTTTAGCAAGCTGTATAAAAAGAAAGAACCCCGTTGGTTTTGATTGACTTCAATTTTAACAAATTCTTTTACAGACAAGGACCTATTAGGCAAGTTATGCCTCCTATTGGCTTATATAAAAACACATAATAAATCTAAACCCTGAGGCATTCAGTTTGTGCTCTCTTACATAAGATCGTGTGTGTGGGGGTCGGTGAGAGAGTGCGTGTGTGTACTTTTAAGTACGCATGTTATGAACACGTGTGTACACACACCCACACACCCACACACACTCAGTAGGGAAGTGCATACTATTTCCTTTTAAATGAAATAATGTAATACTAACTAAGATATATTATTTATTATTTGGTATATGTCAGACACTGGAATAACATTCTATGATGGATTGCCCCTTGTAATAAGGGACCAATATTTTTTTATACAAATAAATATCATTAACCCCACTTTTAAAATGAGGAAACTGTGGCTCAGAATGTTTAAAGAACTTGCACCAAGTGCCTCTTGAACTAAGGTTGCTGTTTTGAGTTTTGGAAAACCTCACACTTCAGCTGCATCCTTCAACTAAATATTTTGTTTGTGGACTTTTAATTGTTTCATATGGCCTTGGCTTTTGAGAGACAGATAAGGTGATGTAGTTCAAAGAACTTTTGATGGGTCACTTCCTGCCTGTCTGCACTCTACTGATTGAGAAGTAGGAGGCACAGAAGTTTTGCTCATTTCTTTCATAAAGGGAAGAAATAATAAATCATACTACACCTCATTTTATGTTGCAAAATTGCCTAATAGCATCATGTTTTCAGCATTGTATTAAACCTAATGTAATTGCAAATACGCAGCTCTCTAGCAAAGGCAAGGTTTTCTTCAATTCTTTACTCATCTTGTGGAAGCTGCTCAGTATTATGCAGCACAAATCATTATAATAGATTAGAGAAGCAGCGGATTGCTTAGCAGCTTTTTTAGTACAATATAAACAGTAAATACAAATAATAACTTAAATGAATATTTGTGGCCATTAGACTGCCCATGGCTCAAGGAATAAATTATGCCAACAGCTTTAATTTGCATCATAAAACAAAATTATTTTTAAAATGTATAATGATGTTGAAAGTAAGTATAATCTTGAATAATGATTTTTCACCTAGAAGCATAATCACAAATTTATGTGACCTAATCATTATGTATATTTTCAAGTATGTCTTTTCCCATAACCCATTTGTCTGACAAGCTATTTCTTAACACTGTAGGGAGATAACACAGAAAATTCAGTAAGAATTTTTTTTAAGAATTTATATAATAAAATATAGGATTTCTGCATACTTACATGTGATTCATTTAGGTGGTTTTTTTGTTTGTTTTTTTCATTTTTCTCTCCTGGCATCACTCAGAACATTTATTTCATTAAAATCCCATAGGTCGTTAGGTCTTAAAATGTAGAGTTCCATTTTATGCTATTCTTCTGCTAATGTCACATTTTTTATTTTATTATTTTTTTTAATTTTTTTTCTAAGATTTTATTTATTTATTTGAGACAGAGAGAATGAGAGACAGAGAGCATGAGAGGGAGGAGGGTCAGAGGGAGAAGCAGACTCCCTGCCGAGCAGGGAGCCCGATGCGGGACTCGATCCCGGGACTCCAGGATCATGACCTGAGCTGAAGGCAGTCGCTTAACCAACTGAGCCACCCAGGCGCCCCAATGTCACATTTTTTTAAAAAAAATCATGACTTTCTTCATATTAACCATATATTTTTCCTTTGTATATCCTGCTCTCCATGTCCCCTCTAATCGTATTCTTCAGTGACAATAACAAAACTGTTGGAAAAAAAAAAATCCTCCATTCTAAATTATGTGTAACATTAATGTTGGGATGTCACTTTAATTGCCTTATAAAAAAATGTGTGAAAATAAAATGTGAGTACGAGAGAAAACTTTAGGTCCCAGGTCAGAAAATTCTAGTATTCTTTGCTTCCATTTGACGATAAGAAAGAAAAAAAATGACACAAAGTTGACAAAGAATGTTGCATAGGTATTAAACCAAGTTTTCCTAATAAACTTGAATAGGTGTTGCCATGAAGCGCATAGAGAATCTGAAAGTTTCCTGCTCTCTTGGGAGCACAGGCATTTTTATTAACATTAGAAATGTTATAGCACTTTTAGATGGCAAAGAGTGATCCTGGACTTAACTATTTCCAGGCCCTCAAAATTCTTTTTGCTTCTCCTGTGGAATTTTAGAATGGACAACTGTACCCCTGTCATCCTTCACCGAAAGTGTTCTGTTTGTAGAGTGAGTTGAGGGAAAAATGAAATGTGTCTTTATTTTACCTTTAATTTTTAGTATTGCTTGAAATTTAAATTTCTAATAGCAGTTTGAAATATTTCTGCTAGAGAGTGCAAGGACAGAAAAATGCATATATGCATATATGTAGAAAATCTACTCTATCCGTTTCTGTATCTGTATTCCTTCATTGAAAAACATGAAAGCAGGAGTAAATTAGGATAAGTATTGAATTTGATCTGAGTTGTATAACTTTCCTCCCTATGACTGGACAGGCCTTCAGATTGAGAATTCGGAGAAATTATTTTTTAGGTCATCAGTTTTATAATACAGAACATAATTATTAACAAATAATACTAATAAAGGTAAAATCCACATGGTCTATCACACAAAACCAAAGTACACCATTTGAATTTATCCTTGTAACAAAAACTTCAAATTTCCTAACTTTGTTCAACTGAATTTGCAAACCTAATGTTGCATTAACTTTTACTTAAGCTAATTCTTACCTCATTTTCCCATTTGTATTTTAAAAAGCTCTTAATGTTGAAATCCTATCCCTATTTAAGCAAATCTCGTCCAATAAAACTACTCCCTTGAATTGGATTATTTGCCATACAGTGCTTTATTTCCTCTTCCTAAATACTTGATAAACATTATCTGGAACCAATTAACACATTGATCATTTCAATGTTTATTAAAACCCTCTTAATGACTTTTAAAGAGGAAACATGGTTGTATTTACAAACATTATATAGCGCATTAATCTAGGACATCATGCAGAGAGAAAAAGACATTTAAGGCATAATTCATTGGTTGTATAAAAGAGAGTTTCGTTAGCAGCTTGGTGAAATATTCTCAGAATGCTGTTATAAATATAATAACAATTTTCTGGTAGAGAAGTCAAGACAGCTTAGGGAATTGGTAAGGAGTTATGGGTGAAATTCTCAAAGGGTGCTATAGAGGCCCCAAGAAGGGGCTTAAATGCACTAGAGCGCGGTAAGCAGCTGCAATTGATTTAGCAAGTAATAACTCGGAACACAGGGAAGGAAAGAACAGAGGAACACATAGCACTTCTGTCCTGGCTTCAGTGTTTTTCCGAAGGCCAAGGACACAATTCTGCCGAACTTCGGAAGTTGTTTTTCTTCTTAAAAAAGTATCATTCTGCTTTATGACTAAGTGTGTGTCAGTTTTAATACAAGCATTTGATGGCTGCTCTCTCTAGAGAAGGACATGAGACTGCCTTGTGTAAATGCAAACTCAAAACTTTCCTTTCCCATTCTCTGCTACGCATTAAGAAATGACTTTCATCTTTTGCTTCACCTTCTCAAGGATGAAGCTACGCAAGTCAACCATTTTGTTCTGTAGCTCCTGGATGGGTCTTGATGGTGACAGGACAAGAAGAAGCCACAATACGTGGTGTAGTTAATGCTCTTACCTTTGCTCTTGGAGACAGTTGTAACTGGTGTATCTGACAACACGCAGCATTGCTTAAGAGCCCCATATGTTAAGAATGATTTCACACAGTCATTTAAGGATAACCTTCCCTGGCTGCCTGAAACTCAGCAGGATTTCAGGGACTGGAAGGTCATAGTTCTTCAGGTTCAGACAGCTATGGTGACCCTTTCAAATGCCTCACAAAGATTGGGCTGTCACACCTTGTCAGGTGGTCTATGTTTTCAGAGCTTTATCCTTGTAAAAGATTTAAAGTGTTCTCATTGCTGTAGAATTTCTTTTGTCACATCTTCCAGAGTTTTCCCTCTATATGTCCTTTTTTTCCATCCAAACAATCCATCGCTATTTATAGACCATCTCCTGCAGCATCTTACTGTGACACCACTGTTCATATAATCTCCTCAGATTAAAACCTGTCCATCCTCATACCAACTCTACCCTTCATCTCAGCCCATTGAAATCAGGCTTATTATTCAAAGCTCGATCCTTATGCTACCTACATATTAGGAGCCTACAACGAACTATAATTGTATTAGCTATGTTATATATATTAGATTTCTTTAGATGTCAGGAATGGATTATCTTTTCTTACCTGTATCAATTAAAATAGGCATTGCATCACAGTGATTGAATTGGAGTCTGGACTCTAATTACATGCACTCAAATCTGGGTTGCTAATCTTAGTAGACGTGTGATATTGAACAAGTTTTCTGACTTCGGCACTTTAGTTTCCTCATCTGTAAATTAAAATAATAGTACCTAACAGAAAGGATTTTTAAGACAATCAAATTGAAATAATATGCATAGCTAACAAGAGGCATGTTTAGCACAACCTAAGTGTTATAACATTATAAATCACTATTAATGCTCTTGGATGTAATGATTACTCAAATGTACTTGTCAATCATACAAAAAACTCTAAGAAAGAAGCATTCTGTTATCTCAATAACTGTATCATCTATAAAAACTTATTTCCTTATACATATTGATCCTTCAACAAACATTTATTAAATCTGTCCATTGTGAAACAGGCTCAGGTAGTAATTTTGAACTCTTTGGAAGTGGAAACTATCTCTTCTCTGAATTTCTCAATATGTTTTTACCGTAAGAAGTCAATAAATGGTATTTGAATGAAAGACTAAAAGACTTAATAAAGGAAGAAAGAGAATATCAAGCAGACTCCCGACTGAGTATGGAACACCAGGTGGGGCTTGATCTCACAACCCTGAGAGCATGACCTGAGCCTAAATCAAGAGTTGGATGCCTAACCGACTGAGCCAACCATGTGCCCCCCCAAAATAGGTTAAATTATTTAAGAGACATGTCAAAAAGCCTCAATCTCTCCCTTCATAATCAGGCAAAGTCAGTTTTGTTGTACCAATTTTACAGATGAGAAATGTTTAGTCAAAGAAATGAAGTCAAGGTCACAAAGTAGTGGGAGGCAACATTTAGTATCAAATCAGAGTTTGAACGATCAAAGCCCACAGTTTTCTACTGCATTACATTTAGAAATGACTTACGGAAGTAAGCTCATAAGCATGATTTAAGTCAAGAAAAATTAGAGAACATATTGTCTATGCTACTCCAATTCATTTGAAGTAACTATTTTATAGCAGCAATTCAAATAATAGTGAAATATAGAAGTAGCAATAGTTGATCCTTTGAGGGTAGAAAATACTACCCCAAAGGCTCTTTTCTCAAAATGAGGATTTGGGATTTGAAACCTCATAAATTGTACTACAAACTCTTTTATTGCTCAGATGTGTTAAAGGTTATTCTGTTTTGAGATCCTCTTGATAGCTTTACCTGTTCTTAGTAAGTAGTAATGATTACTGTTTAAGAATGCATTAACTACATGTACTGAATAGTTATTGTGACACACAGGGAGTCTCTACAATAACACATTGACACAGTTCACTCTAGTAGAGATTTCTGCACTGTATTTAAACAATTTATAACTTGAGAAAGCAGGAGAGGGGAAGGAGGGCAGAGAGTTGACAAGGAGAAGGGCAAGGAGGAAAAGATGAACAGGAAGGACAAAACATTTGCGAGCATTTTCTAAAATAATTTTTGGGTTATGAAGGCATTCCTATTACTGGAAATAATTAAAGCAAAAGCTATCATTTCACTTGTCAGGAATGGATTATCAGACCAAGAGATATTCTCTAAGAATTCTGTCCTAGCCAGCTGTTAGTCGGCATACTTTTATCACATAAATTAGATTTTGAGGAATAGAGAGCCTTTCAAGATTACGTTGGTGATTGGGGTGTACCGTAAGGAAGCATAAGGAAGTGAGTTAGGAGTTGTGTCACACATTCTCTCAGAGAAGGGAAGGAGAATCTGAGATAGAGTAATGTGTTACACTGTAACCTCCAGAGTGGGGAATTTTCCAGTTCCTTCTTTAATCTCCTGCTGATATATATCTGCTTCAAATTTTAATTTTTCTTCACCTTTTTCTTTCTCTCTTGGATTCCTCACAATTTACACTGTTTTTGCTTTCTGTCTTTTCTGTGGTGCCTCTCTTCTCTTCCCTCAACATCATTTTAGTCTTTGCTTTTCTTTATTCATCTGACACCCACTGGTTCCCCTACAAGTCCCATAGCTCAGAGCATCCATATAAGGTAGGGTTTCCAAGCCTGGAAATCAAGTCAAAGAGTTAATGTTAAACTGATACTGAAGATAATTGTATCTTTCCTGATGACTGAATAGATACTTCAGGGTCTTGAAGTACCCCAGAGTCATCTTTAAATGCATTAATTATCTTTCCTATTATTTGTAATTTATTTCTTTCACATAAAAGTCAAGTGGGAAAATAAATTAGTGAGTTGAGCTTTCAAGTAACTTGGAATCCAGATAAATGAGAATGTATTGTAATTGTGTGTATTGCAATTGAAGAGTCATTTCCTCAGATATAAGATTAATGACCTCGAACTTCCTGCTTAATTCCAATTCTAAGACTTCTATGATCTACATAAATACAGTTCAGAGTTTGTCACCACATTCTGATGATTGCTTTCCTATAGTCACATTTAAAACTTGAATTCTATTTCCTGTATTAAATACCTGGCTTAATCAAGAACTTGAAAAATAATCCCAATATTTTGCATTCATATGATAGTAAGCCTGCAGGATTTTCTTAAAATCTGATGAGGCCTTGAGAACTCTATAATCCTCAGGAGAACATGGTAATTCTGATCTGCTTCCCTATTCTTAGAACCAAGAGAACGCCAAACTATTATACATACTATAGGTGTTTGTTTCTTCTGCTCGGATATTACCATTTTGAGGAGTGATATTAGGTTGCTAATTCTTAACATCAAATGCATTTTACAGAAACTAGAAATAATTCACAGTCCAAATTAATTTCAAAACTAGTTTACTCACATGATTTGATCATTTATTCAGTCTTTTAAGAAATTTTAATTATTATCTGATACTGGGTACTGTTCTGGGTCCTCAAGATGGGGTAGTGAACAAAACATACAAAAATCTCTGTTTTAAGGAGTTTCTTCTCATGGCATTCTGGAGAATCTTTAAAATAAATAAACATTTCATTTTGGACAACTACTTTTCAATGATTCTTTTATGTTGTTTTATGTTTTGTTTTGCACATTTTAAATTAACTATCATGGAAACTATGTGGATTGTTTACTGGAAACAGGATTGACATATTCACCTACTTTATAAAACTACTGAACAGTGAACTCTTTACACCTGTGAGTAAACCCAAAGAATGGCAAAATAGCAATGTGTAGAAGTTTTTGCTGTTTTCCAATTTAGTATTTACTCAAAGGATAGCAGGAGTTGTGTAGACAGAGCTTTTTCATTCATTCAATTCACAATATTCAGATTAATTGAAAGATTACAAATAGCTGATAAGCAATAAGCCAGAACAAATAAACAATTTTCCACTGACCAAATGAAGGAAAATAATATCTTTTTGCCTTCTCTCTGGAATAAACTAAATAAGTAACAAGCATTTGTAGCTATGTTGTCATTGATTTCACTTGAGAGCAAAAATGTTTCTAACTCACTTGTGGCTTTGGCTTTGGCTAAATTATATGGTTTTCTCATTGCTTACATAAAGCACTTGATACTCTACCAATGACTGGTCATTCTAATGTGTACACGTTTACCACTGCCCCTGCTGTGATTAAACAACATTTATCCTGGCCCCTACATATTAAATGTTGAAAAATTGTGCCTCGGCCTTAAAGAACACTTGACCTAAAACACATGTAATTATATTTGTCTAAAGCACATTTTATTTTCTCAAGTGATAATACACATAATAAACTATACATAAACTACAACCAGTAGCAAAGCTGCTTTTCTACCTGATTTGGATCAAATCAAGACAAAAACTGCACTACAGGTTTTGTTAAGCAATAGGTTTTTTCCATAAATAATGACAGAAAGAAACTATTTCCTTCTTCCAAAGACAAAGTTAAGAGAATGCTTCTCCCTTCATCTTGGCACATTGTTAAGTTCAGACCACTCAATAAGACATAAATATTGACTTGAATTAATGGTGATCAGTGTGATTTTAGAATTAAAAAAAAAAAGTAAAGGTTCTTGTCACAGAATTTCTATTACCTAGCAAATTATATAAAGTGACTTCACTCAACCAATGCAGTAAGTTAAGCATAGTAATATTTACTAGAGTTTTGGGAAAATTAAAAAAAAAAAAGAACAGAAATTTTTGAAAATATTTACAATTATCTTTATGTCATTATTAATAGATCATGTTTTTGCATAACCTAACTTTCTGATGGACTGATAAATACGATTAATCAGCATGAGGATAATGAGCACAGTCCCTCAGCATTTATTGCTAGTTGCTGTTCAGACTCATGTCATGTACCAGTTTGACTAGATGCTTGTGATTCTTGTTAATAAACAAAACTCACACTCCTACCCATGGTTTGGATTAATTTAGAGGTTTTTTTTTTTTTTAATAATGTCAAATCAAAAAATTAACTACCAGCAATAATTTTCAAATCATTACCACAGAAAGGCCAAATTAACTCAGTCCGGTTAGCTGATTTTTTTTTTTTTTCCTTTTCTACCTGCTAATTGATGGGTAATTATTTGATTGATAGAATAGCCTTAACTTAAAGAATGTTTCTTTTATGATATTTGGATTTGGATTTTCTTGGGACTCAAATAAGATGAGCTTGAAAATTTTAAAGATAAATGTTTCCTCAATTATCAATCAAAGCTACACTTGTTTTATATGGAATAGTGTTTTTGCAATCTGGCAATATTAGGCTTGGAACTTGAGTATCTGGAGGTAACATATTCAAGTGTGTTGTCTGGTAGAAGCTTACTATAAACAAAAGCCTAAGTATTCAATAATCATGCTGGCATGACTGCCTTTACTGACCTGACCACTGACAATTGATGAATTAGTTAAATAAAGAATGATATCTGTTTTAAATAGGCTACTATGATATGACTATGGAAGATCAAAGTAGAGATGTCTAGTAGGTAGCCGAAGGGCAAAATCAATCAACCAATCAATCAGTCTCATTGGGAAATGAAGCTTTGTGAATCAAAAATATGTGTATGATGATTGAAGTTATCCAATGGATAAAATGTTGGGAGTTATACTTAGGACTAAGTTAAGTGTAAGGACCATGGGTTTATGCTGCATTAGTCTGTTTCTTTCTCCATCATCTTCAGCCAACAAAATAAACAATTAGAGTAAGCTAGGGTTAGGTTTTTCTCGGGTGGTTCCTGCAAAAATAATACAAAGAATCAATAATGACGGAGGAGTGATTGAGGTAATGACCTTTTTAGAGAACAATGTGAAGACAGGATGCAGATAAAAGGAGAAGACTGTAATGGAGCCAAAGACTAGAGGTGCCAATGAATTCATAGCATAAGTGTTTATGAATGATGGTGTAAAAGAGTGGACATTATTTGAAGTTATGGTTATATTGTGTCTGCAAAATGTAAACTTGGAAGTGATACACTTAAGGGTAATGACAAGCATTGCTTGTGCCCTGTGTTCTCATGGCAGTTTATACTTAATTCTACTTTAGCACTCATTACATTGTATAGAAATTGGTTTTTGGTGCCTTTCTTCATGACTCCAGTGGGAATCACTTTCAGGTAGGGAAAATTATTTGGTCCTACCTATTTCTGGGACATAGAGGATTTCTGGTACACAGTGGATGCCCAGTACATGGTGTGGGTGTGGGTATGGATGCCTGTGCACATATGGGAAGATGTGTATATTTTAAATATGTGCTATTGAATATAGCTAAATTTATTTTCTATAAATGTAGACCAGAGTATTACTTTTGGATGCAGTCATCATAAGCTTTCTAGAGCTAGATGAAAAGCACTTTTAAAAGTTGAGTTTTTAATGGACATTTCTGACAAACTTATGTGTATTATTCTCTGCATAAACTTGGATAATTGTGGTATTAAAGCTTTCCTTCTCTTATTTTTCTCATGCATTTTCCAGAAGGGCATTTTTTTTAAAACAGTAAATTTTAGATTTCATCCCCTAAGCCCTTGTAACTTTTCCATTGAGGAAAGACCTCTTCACCCTTAGCTCCTGTCCATTCATTGAGACAAAAGTGTGTTCATCCCTTGATTTTAACATATTCTATTATCAACAATACCCTTAAAATATTCCCAAAATAAGATTATTATTTATTATAATCTAACAACCATAAGAAAACTTGTAAATTTAAATTTAAAATAAACTAAAATAAAAATTAAAAATTTTAAATATATAAATAACAGTCTATTACATCTCTGGGAAATATTCTGGGAGTGAAATAGACAGGCAAAATAGGGTAAAATTTAAATTCTCTTTAATCATTCAAGTTCTGCTATTTCCAAAGTATACAAAGCTGTAAAATATTCGAAAATTTTGGTCTACTACTTTCATAAAAGTTAGATTTCATTCAGCACCAAAAGCCTAGTAGAAAGTATTTTTATAATTATCATCATATATAACTTAGTTGTTTTATATAACTAATTACAATTAAAACTATTTTGGGGTATGTTGTTGCATAAACCAAGTAATTTCAGGCTTTTATTGTATTTCCAGGATACCAACCATCTGGTTGAAAGTGAATAATTCAATCAACTGTCTGTAGTCCCAGGGTCTACCAAGAGGTAAATAAATAATTTCACTATTTGGAGCAATGTGTTTGTAATTATATGACTAGAAAACTGATATATTAAGGTCAAATGATTATTATTTAAAGAATAATCTGTAAGCATGATTATATTTGCATGTCCCTACATTTACCCTAAATTAGAAGGTCCTAGAATTGTGCCTTTCAGTATCCCTGATTTTTGATATTGAGTGTGAGTTATAACTGTGAATAGTGAGGTGTTACTTATGACACTTATGTTGGGAGTTTATGCATGGTTCAACAAATATATTTATTGTCCTTCTAAAATACATAGGTATACATAATTTGAATTTTATATAGATGACATTTTCATATTATGCAGATTAGAAACCAAAAGTTGTCATCAGAGAAGGACTAAGAGGAACTGTTGAGTGTTGTTGATTGTAGCAGGTAAACAAGAAAACTCAGTGTGTGTTTGTGTTGGATGAATCTGTGGTTTACTACGATGATGGTATTCTTGCTTCTTCCTTTAGTCAAAAAATTCAGTGAGGATCCATGGGTGGCTCAGTTGGTTGATTGTCAGACCCTTGGTTTCAGCTCAGGTCATGGTCTCAGGTCGTGAGACCAGTTTGCCTAGCAGAGAGAGGCAATGGAGTAGCCAAAATATTCTAAAGGAACCCTTCCTGCTTCATATTACTTACACTTAATTTTTTTTCAATATGAAAATGACAATCACTGAAACAGAATAAAATAAAACGCTGTTACTAATGAATCTAAATTGAGTTCTTTTGTAAAGCAAGGAAAACATTTATGTTGTGCCCATATTCCAACAACAATATATATACGGATTCTGATAAATATGTCAATTTTAGTTTACTTTTCAAATATGATGTATAAAATTGGACTTAGCAGTATTCACAGTAAACTTTTCATGTGATTATCATATTCTATGAAATGCAAGCAGTACTAGATAATTAGTTGAAAATCATTCAACAGCACAAATATTCTTCTAAATGTGACACATAATAGAACTCATTCAGCAAAGATTACAGTGAAGCTAGATCATTATTTCTGACATTCAGCAGTCAACATCCAACATCATTGCCGAAGATGCTTTTCAGAGCAGCTAAACACTTTAAAATAACAATTGTGGTATCAGAGCATTCATGAATAACACACAAAGCTGGAATTTACATTCTTCATTAGTAAAACTGCCTATTTTCTTCTAAAGAATGTTGTTTATTTGGGTAAATAATACCAAGCCATCGTTTTGATATGATTCTGGTACAATTGGAAAGTTTCAGTAATTAACTCCCTAGCCAGTGGATCTAAAAATTTAGAGGCCCAGATTACCACCAGACACACTTTTCAGATTTGTCCTTAGTTAATTATTAAAAATGGAAAGAACAAAAGGAAAGGTCCGGTTAGTCAAAACATTACATAAATATATTTGTTAGCATTGACTACATAAATAACCCATTGAGAAGTGCCTGCTCTTTCTAATCTGGCACTTCCCAATTTATTCCATCACCGAGAAATACCAAGTATTTTCATGGTGCCTGCTAGATTCGTGTATAATTGGAGAAACTCATGAATATTTATAAGTACATGTGATGAACAACAAAAAGCCACAATACTTCAATGTTATTCTGAACTTTCACAACACTTTCTAAGGGCATTTGTTTCTCTCCTTACGTTCTTTCAGAAACATTCACATAGGCTCTCCTTATTCTGCTAAAATCAAATGCCATTTCAAGGCTGTTTCCTGTTTTGTCTTTTTAAAAATATGTTTTTTAAATAAAAATTGATTTCCACTTCAAAGATTGCTCCCTAAGTGAAACAAACAAACAAACAAAAAACCCCCCACACATACCCAAAAACCCCACAATAGTTAAATAAGGTCATTGTGACTCTATTATCTATTTACAGGACTGAACAAATCCATCTTTCCATAGCACAGTTGCCCTGAAATTCTGAACTACCTCTTGGTGCTTATCACTTCTTTGCTTGAAAGCAGTTAATGAGTCCCCCTCTCCTGCAGGATAGGATTTTATTTCCTTACTCTGTCACATAAGACTTTCCTCTGTTCCCCGACTAGGGTTAAAATCCCAGTTCTCCCATTTACTAGCTGTATGACCTTGTGCAAGTAACTTGAAACTCCTTGTACTTCTGTATAGTGGAAGTGGAAGTAACTTGAAACTCCTTGGACTTCTTATCTGTATAGTGGAAATAATAATCATATATAGATTATAAGGCTGTTATTGGAAACAAATAACATTTAAGTATATAAGTATTTGTTACATTACATAATTGTACTGTGCAAGACTATCCTCAGCTAAGATTTGTTCTTATTATATGAAATAAATATAAACAAACTTAAGTATAAATATATAGGTATAGAAATGCACACACATGAAATATTCATTTTAACTATGCAATTGAGTTATTTTATCTTTTAGGAACACCATGGCCTAAGATTGGCATGCCATTTTATTTATCTTTTCCCTTGGTATCCAATATTCCTGAGTTTCTAAAAGGTCTGAGGCTTCTCGAGTCCCCACTATCCCAGAAAGCATCCTCTCGTGGTAGCCTGATTTTGTTTCTCTCTCTTAATTGTAAGTTAATAGTAAGATTAGGTCTTATGTATCTTTATATATCCTTTACCCAGAACATCAAGTCACACAAATTTTTTAAATGGTCATTGAATAAATGTTACCTGATTTGCTAGTATTGAAGAGCACTTGAAATGTTCCATGGTTGAAATACATAAAGCGTGTAGACAAGTGAACTTTCCACCTATAAATACAATATACATACCTTCCTGAAAAGTTGTATGTAAGGACATTGATATAGTACAAAACTCTAGAGGTCTTTGAAAATATTTTTGAATCACTAGTATAGAACTTGTTTTTAAAAAGTTGGAGAGGGCGCCTGGGTGGCTCAGTTGGTTAAGCGACTGCCTTCGGCTCAGGTCATGATCCTGGAGTCCCTGGATTGAGTCCCGCATCGGACTCCCTGCTCGGCAGGGAGCCTGCTTCTGCCTCTGACCCTCCCCCTCTCATGTGCTCTCTCTCTCTCATTCTCTCTGTCTCAAATAAATAAATAAATAAATCTTTAAAAAAAATAAAATAAAAAGTTGGATAAATCGTATTAGTGGGTCGTTCTTCCTGGTTGACGTCTCTGAAGTCAACATTATCTCTAAGAGTGAAGGATAACTGAATGCATCCCTAAGTGAATAACTGAATGCGGTATTAAGTGGATTTTCACTGATTTAAATCAGAGCAGTCACACTCAAGAGCTTCTCATGTTAAAAAAGAGTTTATTTTATGCAGGATTATGCAAACTAAAAAGGGAAACCAGAGATTACTAGCATTTGTCTGAACTCAATATTTTAACATTTTGAAAATAGTCAGAAAATACTGAGAAGTCAGAGAAATCAGGCTAGAAAATGAATTTATTCACAATAATCTTCTGCAGATAGAAATTGCAGAGATGGAGAATCAATAGTCACACTTTGTACCCACTCCATCATAAACTTCAGTGGATGGCAAATTAAAGTCCAAATGAACTGTTCCTGAACTTTCTTAATAAAATGTCAAATGGATTCTGTTTGTCTCTTTGATCCTCAGCAATATTTTCAGTTTTCAAAAAGGTAAACCACTTGATAAGTGCATGGCCACTTGTATATAAGAAGAAAGTATCGTTTAAAACTGTCTTCCACATTTTATGAAAACACATTATGTCTCCGTCAATTAAGTTTTCCAATTAAAATGACAATTTTTGATTAGCCTAAATCCCTATTATTAAAACAGTAAATTCAATATTCCATGTCATCATTTTAATATTAATTACAGTCACATCTTCATACATGAGAAATAAGCATATGTTAAAGATATATTTACTTACTTTTCTTTTTCTCTTTTTAATTAAATGTTCTCAACTCAATACATAGAGGGAAAAAATGATTAAATAATTAACGTTTTTTTTATTCTTTGGAGATTCCCTGTGCATTTTAATTTACATGTTGATTATGTAGCCAGGAAAAGTCTTCCATGTTTAATTTGATTAAGCAAGGCAGAAAGTGCCTTAAAATGAATGATAGTTGAAACTGAGAATGCATTTTGTCTAATTGTGTTAATGAACTACCCTGACGAGACTTGTTTAGTACAAAAGGCCCCCCTGACCTTTTGATTAACTATAAAATAGGATACTTCTAATATCTGCAGAGTTTTACTCCATTTTTATAATTTCTTAAACTGAACACTTAAGCCACTTAAATACTTTAGAAAATAATGGAATGAGTAAAAGAGCTAGGCATTCATTGTCTTAGCTGTAAAACTACGGATTCTTGTTCACTGTAAAACTCAGGTGGGAGTTTTTGAATTCATCACTTCCTTTGTATCCCAGACTAAGGTAGACATTGGGGGGGATCCATAAGAGATGTAAGTCATATAATCCATAATAGCACATGTAAAGGCTATGATTCATGTACCAGGCACAAAACAGTATCTGATTATAAATTGTAATAATATAATCTAAACATGAATGGAGTTCATGCAGCAGTTTTCAAAAAGAACACTCTGATAGTCTGAGATGAGAATTATAGCCCTCTCCTATGGAAAGTGTATCACCTGTCAGTGCAATGTATCACATTCCTGTGTCACTGCAATATCTAACTTTTACACATATAATCATCTGACAAATAGAAAGAATTGTGTAGCTATTCAATAGCTATCTAATTTGGGGGGCCAAAGTCTTCACGGTCAGGTGGTATCTCAAATGTGTGTGTGTGTGTATGTGTGTGTATGTTAAATGATATACATATATCTTTAAAGAAAAAGGAGACTCACAAATAAAGAAATTTTTAGCAAGAATTCAAGTCATGTTTTTCCCCATTACACTGGGAGAATTTTCCTTTCCATAACTTATAGAATGAGTTAAGAGATAACTTTGAATAATTTTAAGTAAAGACAACAATAATGGACACCAGTATGCTGACTTCTGTAGAATGAATGATAAAATGATTATTGTTCAAAAGAGTAATCACTAAATACATTTACCCATATCATAAAAAATATTAAGAGAGAGAGAGAGAATTCCCCAGAACGCTCTATGCCCAGAGTAGAAACTAGCACAGAGCTCAATCTCACCACCCTGAGATCATGACCTGAGCCAAAATCAAGAGTCAGACACCCAACCAACTGAGCCACTCAGGTACCCCAAGTTTAACATTTTCAAGACAGATCATATGTGCATTCTCAAAGTTTATCCTCCATGCTGTTTTTGAAGGTTCATTCAAAAGTTTTTACATTGAGCACTACCTATATTGCTTGTACTATATAAATATTGTTAGTGTAGAACTAATTATATGTTTGGGTACATATTGTTTCCAATGATTCTAATTTTACAGTTCCTGTGCTACTCAAAAAGAATGAGTCTAAAATGCAGGTTAAGTACATTTTTCTTTCTTATATGAATTAATTCTTTCATTCATCAAAGAGTTATTGAGCACCTGCTATGTGACAAATGCTCTCTCCATTCCCTAATATTTAGAAATCACACCATATTACAGTTTGCTTCATATTCACCATGTAATTTCTTTTTCTTCTGTTTTACCTAGAATTTTGGTCACCTTTTTTTTTTTTCATTGTTGGGAGAAATTATGCATGCTTGCTTCCCCACTTCTTTAATATTTTATGATTTATTGTCACAATTCCTTGATCTTGATGCTTTGAGCAGGCAAAAAATTTATAATAAGGACAGTAACTGTTTTGTTTGTTATTTAATCTCTACTATTCACTTAACATAGAATCTGGAATATTTTGATTCCTTAACAATTATTTTTATAATGGGTGAATAAGAAAAAAACAATAACATGGTTAACATGTTTTTTTTTTTCCTTTTTTGTCTTTCCATTTCCAAAAAATTGGAGATGTAGAAGCCTATTGTCTCATAAACTTTCAGGTTTTATAATCCAAGAGTGATTGTTTGTAGCTAGGCACCAGTTGAATGTGTTCTAGAAAGAAGCTAAAGCAGATATGCATCTATTCTTTCAATTATTTATCAGACTTTATTATGAAAATTAAAATTTCTTAAAGATTTTATTTTTAAGTGATCTCTAACCCAATGTGGGGCTTGAACCTACAACCCTGAGATCAAGAATCATGTGCTCTACCAACTGAGCCAGACAGGTGCCCCTGAAAATAAATTCTTGCACTCACACTTTGCATGGTTTTAGTCTGTATGATATAAATTAGATTCAGATGTTTAAAAAGAAAGAATTAAAGGAAAAAGAAAAATACCAAGACACTGGGACACTATTCAAAAATTTTAGTTATTTCATTTGGTTTCATATTATACCTGAAAGACTTGATTTGGTACCTATTAAATGGCTTCTTTCCATTGCCAATTAAACAAGCTTTTAGGGGCGCCTGGGTGGTTCAGTCGGTTAAGCGTCTGCCTTCAGCTCAGGTCATGATCCCAGGGTCCTGGGATCGAGCCCTACATCGGGCTCCCAGCTTGGCGGGGAGCCTGCTTCTCCCTCTGCCTGCCGCTCCCCTTGCTTGTGCTCTCTCTCTCTCACTATCTCTCTCTCTGTAATAAATAAATAAATCTTTTTGAAAAATTAAAAAATAAACAAGCTTTTGGTTCTGTGGCATTATCTGCAATGCTGTAATGTTCCCACAGGGAACAAAATGCTTTAATGGTGGATCCCCAGGAATCTTGATGTGAGAGAAATAAGTTTCAAAAACACAGAAATATGGAGACATATCTTATAAGGGCATTTCTACCAAAATTTTTAAATGACCACAATATAAAGATATAAATCAGTAATTAGAAATCTCAGCATTTTTATCCACTTACTCATCTATAAGCCACCTCTGTTCATAAGTGTAAAAATCCACAATACTAGCTACATATTACCCTCCTTACTTCCATGTTGCACTGTGCCCCCCAATACCTGCATTTTTTCCCTATCTTCAAACTTCAACGCGCAATCCACAACAAACTTTTGACTCCTCAGTGCTCTGAATATATTTCCTAAAAATGAAAAATAGCTTAATTCCTCTGTCCCTTCTCACCTCAAACTCAAAACCTTAAAGATGCTATCTAGCCACAGTTTAACATAAGAATATGATGTAAGTATTGGCATATGGTCTAGCAACGTCAATAGTCTCCAGTATTCAAATGACTTCCAAGGGCATAGAAAGAGCCTAGCTAATATATAATTGGATTTACATTGATTGAGCTTCTACTGAAAAGAAAGTTAGTGCACTTGAATATGTTTACAGGGTCCTGGCTATTTTACTCATTTGATTTGCAATTCCCTAATCTTAGGCATACATTTTTTTGTTGTTGTTAGCTTAGGCATTTTGAAGTTTCCCAATTTGTAAGTCCTTCATCTCTCGATTTGTTCTCCTATTCACATACTTAGTTAAGAACTCATAGATATCAGTATTTATTTATTTATTATTTATTTAAAGATTTATTTATTTATTTGAGAGAGAGAATGAGAGAGAGGCAGAGGGAGAGTGAGAGAAAGTCTCAAGCACGACACAGGGCTTGATCCCACAACCCGGAGATCATGACCTGAGCTGAAACCAAGAGTTGGAGGCTTAACCAACTGCGCCACCCAGGCATCCTAGATTTCAGTCTGGATGAAATGGAGATGCTAAACAGAAGCACAATTTAAGGTTCCCTAGAATGTGAGGGCCTGAATGAACAGTCCTGCTACTGGAGGACTGCTAGCCTCACTCTTCCTGCAACTGAACCAAAGTGAGTCCGTTCCTTGGTGAGTCAGAAATTGCGCCAGGTTGAGTTGCCGCACGAGGGAAACGTTTATTTGCAGCAAATAAGGAGATCATGGGGAATGGCTTCCAAAGCGGTTACTCCCCAGAGAGGGTGATTGGGTTCCTTTTGTTTAGGGTTAGGATGAATATTTAGATAGGGAAGCCTTGTCTCGTACGTTGAGGTGGGCATAAGGCCGCACATGGGCCTTAAGGAAACGTGCCTGTACATACATTGTATGTTATGCAAATGAGGCTGAAGCTCCTCCTTGGGCAGAGATTTTAGAATTATAGTGAGATTAAAGACAATTGCTGTCCATTTCAGGGGGTCACTCCATGGTCCATCTGTGAAGGCGGGAGTCAGGGGCTTAGCTCAACAGCTCTGGGTGGTCCGGGCTTTGGGGAGGTCTTGTCAGGGCAGTCGCCATCACCTGAGGGGTGGTTTCACGTTTCATTGCCTGAGTTAAGAGGTAAGCTGGAAAGAGGAGCTTAAGGAAAGGTTTAAGACAAGGGATAATGAGTACAGGAGGTGGGTAAAGGCCAGGTCTTGGGGTCTAGCTGGTGACATGCCCTCTGCTTGCCCTACTAAGATGAAAACTAAGACATCTTGTTCCTATGATACAATTTACTTTTTCTGTTTCTGTAAAAGCACTTTACTTTTAGGAAGAATTTTGCTAGAGAGATCAAGCAATGGAATGCCTGAAGAGGAAGAAACAATGTTTTCCATGAAGACACTAGCAGCAAACCATGTTTCCCTGAAACAGATTAAGGATGTTAAGTAGAGGAGAGATGCATTATTATCTTTTGCAATTAGAAAGAGTAAATACTTTTCCCATGGTCACAAACCCAATAATCATTTTTTTTAAAGATTTTATTTATTTATTTGACAGAGAGAGACACAGCGAGAGAGGGAACACAAGCGGGGTGGGGGGCGGGAGAGGGACAAGCAGGCTTCCCGCTGAGCAGGCAGCCCGATGAGGGGCTCGATCCCAGGACCCTGGGACCATGACCTGAGCCGAAGGCAGACGCTTAACGACTGAGACACCCAGGCGCCCCACAAACCCAATAATCATTAAAATCAGGATTTCAATCCAGGACGTCTCTCTTTACTTCACAATGCTGTAGGATTTTCCATTAAAAAAAGGAGCACCTTACAGATAATAATTTCCAACAGGCTAAAGAAGGCATGCAACCTCCACTACATCATTTTTAAAGTGTTCTATTAACAACTTGCTTGCGCATTTAACAGCCATCTGTTACTCATTAATTTTAATAAGTTAGGATTCTCTGTGCCTAGGTGTCTTTCAACTTGTAGGGAAACTATTCCTCAGTGGTTCATTACTAGCCAACACTTGATACCACTTAAACAAGTAACCATTTGCATGCCGTACATTCCATGTGTCCCATGCCTTTATCTATCCAGGTGTGCAGAATCCATCACAACAAGGCATTATTATACATAACTTGTTTCAGTTCTTAAATGTTAACAGAAATAGCAATTTCCATGAAATATAAAGGAATAACATTTTATGTAACATCCTGAATATCACATATAAATTCATGATTCTCAGCATCATTCAACATCAGGGACAAGCATTGTACTCAAGATAGCAATCAGAGTAAAGGAAAGGATATGAGAATCAGAAAAATGCCAAAAAGATGACTGAAAGGAAATTCATTTGCTTTTGAGAGAAAGGAAAAACACTGAGTCGAAAAGAAACCACGTATCACACATAGGGAATTTTATTTGCGTAATATATGTGCAAAGCTGTTTACATAGATAAAGTTAAAGAGATATTTGGGAATGGAAGGCTCCATTTTATGCCAGGTATGCTAGTGCTTACCTCATAGGCTTGTTGTAAAATTAAATGAGAATGCATAGAAAGCACTTACCACACTGCCTGGCTCATATTACGCAGTCAATAATGCTAGCTCTTATGATTTTTTATTGTGATCATTATTCTGAAAGCCCAGGATGAATGATTTGGAGGTATATGCATTAATGAATTAATGAAACAAATATAGAAATGTTTATATCCTCAATTTTTTTATTGAATCTGCATGGTAGTTATCTAGACAATTCAGTTCAGAATGTTCACTGGGGACGGGAATTATTTGGTTTGGCTGTCATACACTGAGATAATTAGTTGGACAGTTGACAAATTTCTCTATTCTTTTATACCAGGCAGCAGCCTGGAATAGATTTGTAATAGTGGAATTCGTGGACTTTCTTTCTATGGTACTGCTAATTAAAAAAAAAAAAGTCAGGTATATATGTTTTTCTGAAAAAAAAAGAAAGAAAGAAACTGCATGATGTTTTTATTTCCTAGAAAGGAAACAGAAATCGTGTAAATCTGACCATGTATTGTAATTGTCAGTTCTATATAATGAATGTCTTGGAATAGTAAGAGTATATTGATTTTGTCCACACATGAAAGTCAGAAGCTTCAAACTGTGTATATCCTGAGAATCTGAGGACATGGTGAAAAAAGTGTTGCTTTTTGAATGTGTGGCTGATGAGAAGAGGGTGGCAACATGGTCATTTTGATCACCCAGTTATTTTTCTCAGCTAAAATTATGCAATTGCCATTAAGGCTTATACATTACTTTCTCACGGAATTAATTTGGTTATATTGGTTCCCCAGGACCTACTTATTCCTACTGAATTGGAAAATTGGGCTTTCCTGTAGCTGGGAAGCTGAGATATAGATTCAGAGTCAACTGCCTACTTAGAGTCCACTCCCGCCGCCCCGCCCCCGCCTTAGAAAATAAGCCTCTTACTGCTGTATATGGCAGGCGCGTGGTTCCCTTCATGAAGGCTTAGGGCTGTCAATCACAGTGAAACTAAACCTAAGTGGGAGCATCCTAGGTCAGCAACAGGTTTGGAATGTTTTCTCTTTGCAGTTATTATAGAAAGGACAAATTGGGCAACTGACCAGCTCCCTGCAGAAAAGACAGCTCTCACCGTATGGGGAAAACCAGGGAGGCAGAAGGACCCGAAGCCAGGTAAATTGCCTGCAAAGTGGCTCCAGCCATTTGAGGCTGGAGTGTTAACATTCCTGGGGAATAGAACAGGGGCTTTTGGCCCAATAAACTACTTAAATGCTACAGGAGCAGAAACCTGTTTTATCTAAGACCCTGCAGTTTTTAATGCCTCTTGTACATTATTTGTTTCTCTTTATTCTCCCTATATATTTAGAAAACTTCCTTTTGAAAATCCTGAGCTTATCTCTGATCCACTATGGAGAGAAAAAAAATAAGATTTTTTTTTTCTTTTCACAAATAGACTGACATTGTGATATTTTTAAGGGAGATTTGTATAACCCAGGGGCAAAGAGAGGATAATGACAGATGTGTTCCATGTGAATGAACCTCAAGAAGGTGTAACTTAAGGGGAGATAGAAGTTGGTGACTATTTGTTCAGCTATCCCTCCCCACCAGTGAATAATTTAGAGGAACTGATTCTGATCTGGTGGGGAGGAGAGTTCCTCTGCTTTATGGTCCTTCTAGCTGAACTTAGGATCAAATTGACATGAGACAGATTAACAGGAGAAAATCAAATTTAATAGGTATACATACAAGGAGTCCACAAAGAAGAACATAAAACAAAACAAAACAAAAACACCCAGATAGGGTAGAAGTCACTGGGAAATCCAATTCGATTTTAGTCACTGAGATGACTTGAAGATGGGCTTCTTTTGCCCAGGAGAGCTGGCTGTGGCTTGTCCACCCTTACTGCTATGGTGACCCCTTTAGAATTTGCATATCACAATGTCAGTCTATTTGTGACAAAATGCATGTTTGAAAATTTTAGCAGAAAAATGGGATATTAAAGTGGAAATTTTGGAACTAGGTTCTTAATGATTGGATTTCAAAACAGATCATACACATCTGAAGAGAGAATTACTCAACTGAAACATATTTCAGAAGAAAATATGTATAATGTAGCATGGAGTGGGAAAAAAAACACACATAAAAACAAAGGAGAGAATAAGAAACCTAAAGAATAGAATGAGAAGTTCTAGCATACTTGCAATTGAAATCTTAGAATAAGAGGAGAGGAAGCATGGGGCAAAAGCAATATTTAAAGAGATAGTAAATATTCCAACATTTCAAATTTAAAGTCAATTATATTATGGCAACAAAATAAATAGTAAGTGCCTCGCTTATTTATACTTCTCAAGTGAAAATAACAAGTCCATCAATAAATGGATACAGAAGTAGTATATAACACATAGATGGATGGAACGGACTGGAAAGCCCAGAAATAAACCCACAATTAATCCTTGACAAAAGAGGCAAGAATATGCAATAAGAAAAAAAGAGTCTCTTCAACAAATGGTGCTGGGAAATAGGAGGCAACATGCAAAAGAATGAAACTGGACCACTTTCTTAGACCATACACAAAAATAAATTCAAAATGGATTAAAGACCTAAATGTGAGACCTGAAACCATTAAAATACTGGAAGAGAACATAGGCAGTAACCTTCTTGACATCAGCCATTCCAACTTATTACTATATATGTCTCCTGAAGCAAGGTAAACAAAAGCAAAAATAAACTATTGAGACTTCATTAAAATAAAAACTTCTGCACAGCAAAGGAAATATTCAACAAAACTAAAAGACAACCTACTGAATGGGAGATGATATTTGCAAATGACTTCTCCAATAACGGGTTTGTATCTAAAATATATAAAGAACTGATACAATTCAACTCCCCCAAAGCAAATAATACAATTAAAAATAGGCAGAAGGGGCACCTGAGGGGCTAACTTGGTTAAGCATCTGACTCTTGATTTCAGTTCAGGTCATGATCTCAGGGTCGTGAGATGGAACCCTGTGTTGGGCTCTGTACTCAGCAGGGAGTCTGCTTGAGATTCTCTCTCTCCCCCTCTGCCCCTCCCCCTGCTTGAACGCATGTGCTCTCTCTCTCAAATAAATAAGTACATCTTTTAAAAAATAATAAAAATAAAAATGGGCAGAAGACATGAACAGACATGTCTCCAAAGAAGACATCCAGATGACCAGCAGACACAGGAAAAGATGCTCAACATCACTAATCATTAGGGAAATGCAAATCAAGACCACAATGAGATATCACTTCACACCTGCCAGAATGGCTAAAATCAAAAACGCAAGAAAACACAAGTTTGGGTAAGGATGTGGAGAACCCTCTTGCACTATTAGTAGGAATGCACACTGGTGCAGCCACTGTGGAAGATAGTATGGAGGCTCCCAAAAAATTAAAAATAGAAATACACTATGATTCAGTAATTGCATTACTGGGTATTTACCCAAAGAATATGAAAACACTAATTTGAAGGGATACACACATCCCTATGTTTATTGCAGCATTATTTACAATAGCCAAATTATGAAAACAACCCAAGTGTCCATTGATAGAAGAATGGATAAAGAAGATGTGGTATATGTATACAATGGAATATTATTCAGCCATAAAAAATGAAATCTTGCCATTTGCAATGACATAGATGGATCTAAAGAATATAGTACTAGGCAAAAGAAGCCAGTCAGAGGAAGACAAATACCACAAGATATCATTTATATGTGGAATTTAAGAAAAAAAATAAATGAACAAAGGAAAAGAGAGAGACAGAGAGAGAAACCAAAAAACAGACTCTCAACTATAGAGAACAAATTGATAGTTACCAGAGGGGAGGTAGGTGGGAGGATGGGTGAAATAGGTGAAGGGGATTAAGAATACACTTATCCTAATGAGCACTCAATAATACATGGAATTATTATTTTATTTTTTTTTTTTAAAGATTTTATTTATTTGAGAGCGAGAATGAGAGACAGCATGAGAGGGAGGAGGGTCAGAGGGAGAAGCAGACTCCCTGCCGAGCAGGGAGCCCGATGCGGGACTCGATCCCGGGACTCCAGGATCATGACCTGAGCCGAAGGCAGTCGCTTAACCAACTGAGCCACCCAGGCGCCCAATACATGGAATTATTGAATCACTATATTGTACACCTTAAATTAATATAAAACTATTAACTACACTGGAATTAATATAAAAATTAAACAAATAATAAAAAATGAAATAAAATCTAATGTTTAAAAAACTTGTGGTATATATATATATATATATATATATATATATATATAATATTTTGAAATAAAAGATGAAATATATTCAGCCATGAGACAGAAATCCTATAATTTGTGACATATATGGACCTTGAGGGCATTATGTGTTAACTGAGATAAACAGAGAGAGAAAGACAAAGTATGGCATCACTTATATGTGAAATCTTAAAAAGTCAAATTCATACAAATAGAGAGTAAAATGTGGTTATCAGGGGCTGGGGTGGAAAAATTAAGGAGATACTGATCAAAGGTACAGTTAGAAGATGAATAAGTTCTGGGACTTTAATGTAAGACATGGTGACATACTTAACACTGTATTGCATAACTGAAATGTGCTCAAAGGATAGAATTTGAATTTTCTCACACAAAAAAAGTGAAGGCTGGGGGCACTTGGGTGGCTCGGTTGGTTAAGCATCTGCCTTTGGCTCAGGTCATGATCTCAGAGGACCTGGGATCAAGTCCTACATTGGGCTCCCTACTCAGCAGGGATTCTGCTTCTCCCTCTCCCTCATCCTTTGTGTGCACTTGCTCTCTCTCCCCCTCTCTCTCAAATAAATAAATAAATAAATAAATAAATAAATAAATAAATAAATAAATCTTTAAAAAAAAGTGATGGCTATATTAATTAACTAAACCAAAAGAATCCTTTCCCAAGGTGTGTGTATGTATATATATATACCAATCATTACAATGTATACTCTAAATATCTTAATATTTTATACATCAATTTTACCTCAATAAAGCTGAAATTTTTTTAAGAAAGTACAAAATAACAATTATTTACAGGTTTGAACAATTGTTGCTATTTTCAAAAGAGACACTACTAAAGACAAGTTGGTCATTCAGCCCTTGCTGATTTCTGCAATTTTTCAGCTTCTTTTAAAAAATTTATTCTAAAAGAATTGATTTTTTTTTTAGTGCTGATATACTTAAGAAATAGAAGAAATTTTACATTATGTAGCTGTTTATTAGTCAAACTCCCATCTGCATACAAGCAGTCATTTATCAATACAGAAAGTTTATATAAAGACCACATTAAAGCATGGAATATGATCACTATTAGATTTCTTTAATGTTTCCTCTTTCCAGACAGGAGTATTCCCCAGTGGGCTTTATGGGGATCATATTATTCTATCTTATTAAAATTGCTTCTACTTTTAGTTCAAGATACTAGTTTTTTGAATCTCAGGGGTCTGTCCCTGATTCAAATGGCATGGTGCTTTAGATACACTTCCACAGGTTTTGAGACATGGTTCTAAACTGGTCCTCAATGCCTAAAATAAGTTCAAATCATCTCTTTTTTCCTTCCCCATTCCTCTTGCTCTTTTTTTCTCTCTTCCACTAAACATTCAGGTCTCTTGCTCTTCATCTGTTTTTCTGTTTTCCACATAACCTTCTGTTTTGTAATTATTTCAGTTTCTGTTTCTCCTCCACTCATTCAATCTAAACTCTAGAGCCATTGCCTATGAATCCAATTTTATCGTTAGCTTAAGTCTATAGTGGTGTGACATTGTATACAAAGTTTATGAACAGAGCTGTATCTTTCAAATACTCAGGAACCATATATTCTAGTTGGTATTCTCCAGAGAAACAGAACCTACAGGAAGGCCTCCAAGCCTCCTATACAGAAGTCAGAAAGTAGGAAGTGGCAAAGTTCTGGGTACTATAAATTAGAAGCCTCATTATCAGGAGAGAAGAAAGAGGTCATGGGATTTTCATATTTCTGCCAAGATTTACAAACCTTGAAGCCTCTCACTATAATTTGCTTTTGGACCCATCAGTACTAACCCAAGCATGCCATTTATTTCAATATATTTTAGCAACCCCTAGGATCTCCAAATCTGTGGTTCTCTCTCATGACCTGGACACTCACACTTAAGTAATTTTCTTAATCTTACCCTATCTCACACCCTCCCTGACTCACAAGTCTTCCCATGTGTCTCCCAGGTTTAATGCAAGTCATCTACAAAATCCCCTACAGCTTCAAACTCTTCTCTGAACTTTTCTTTTATTGTGTTCTAACCTACACTGAAGTAAACGAACGACTAAGGGGCTCAGGAAGTGAGACAATCGGTTGAGCAAACCTTTCTTTCTTCCTCTTTGTTTTTCCCAGTGAATTCTTTGTTTAAATGAAATGAGACTCTTATGGCGTACCCCTGTATATAGCAAAAGTTTAAAGTGTTGGTTGAAGCTGTGCAGATAATCTTGTTTGAACACTTTGGGTATATTTAACATGTTTTGAAAAGCAATAGTTTAAACAAATTTGCCTTATAAGAAAAAGGTAGAGGAAGTTCTATCTTACAAATGTTAATCTTTAAGGAATGACTTAGCAATGATACACACTCTTTAAGGCAGTATTTAAGAGTGCTAAATTATGTTTCCTTATTTTCATTGTGGACATGAAGACCAGATTTAAATTGGAGCACAATAAATTTAGTTTTATTATTAAGCAATCCAAAGACTGCATTGAGAGAGAATGGATCCTGCTGAATATTAAAAAAAACAAAAAACAAAAAAAAAAACACTAGATCAATCATAATACCTGAAACCAAAACCAAACCAAAACCAAATGATTCTACATGACTGATAAAATTTAAACTGTTAAATCTTACCTTTGGAGTACTTGGAGTCAAGTGTAAAGAACATTAATTTGTAAGCATGTTAAGGAATTTACAAAACTTTTTTTGGGGGTGGGGTCGGTGAAGGAAGCCTTCTTGAAGCATTCTCCAGCAAGTGATAACTTAAAAATCCAAAATAATATCTACCTGAGAGCAGAAAGTCAAGATGTGTAATTGGGTCATCCAATAGAATCAAGAGAATTGTTAGCAAAACATGCCCTTGAGCAATGTGAATTGCACAGTTCACAATATGATGGACTGAACACAGCAAGAGTCCACTTTTGTTCTGTAAAATAGTCTGCCAAGGTGCTCAACATAAGCAAGAGGGTTATTTTATTAGTGACATTATCTTTTAAAATCATCAGTGTGCTCTCACATACATGAGCTGAAAGCCCTTGTAAGCCTTTCTGGGAATGCAAAGTTTAGCCAATTGAGAGGTGGACATTCATTCCAGTAGCATAAAGTAGATGGTAGATAAATGAGTCAGACCAGTGCCTTCAGCAAATTCCAGCTAACCATTCAGTTATAATTAGTGTTTTGGAAACACCATCCATGTTTGACTCTGACAGGGAAAGCTTTCAATTTTTTTTTTCTTAAAAAAAGAAGATTGTCTTTTTTTGCTCATAGTTGTAAAATGTTCGTGTGCAAAATCCTGTCACTCAGGAAGTCTCTGGATCTGTCAGAGAAACTTCAGGTATTTTCAGGCTGTTAATGAATAGGCCTCCATATCTGTATCTTGCACCTGAAGTCAGATGTCACAGTTAATGTGCACTGAGTATGATAGTATGTTCCAACAGACTATACAAGACACTCCAATAGCAGCACCCCAAGGTCCTTTCAGAACCAATGAGTATTAGGAACCTAAGGTGGTTTTCTATGTATTTCCAACTCAACTGACTGAGAAGTGAATAATAATTCAGCCAGCCCAGTTTTACATGACATTTGTTTTAGTATTATATAGATAATAGCTTAAAATAAAAATTGGGATATATTGCTGAGCAATGCTACCCAACTATTTTAATTATTTAATCAATATTCCATTATTTATGCATATAATTTTCTCAGTCTTAGTTTTATTATTCCAATGCCAGAATCCAAAATAAGTAAGATTTTCCCTCTGTCATTGAGCTAATAGTTTGTTATATATGAAAGTAATTTGACAAGTCTAACTCCATAATCAGAAATAATTATTATGGAAGAGGGAAATAAATACACAGTACACTATTTTACTTATAGATAGAATGTGCCTGTGATGGTTAATTTTATGTGTCATTTTGGCTGGGACACTGTACCTAGATATTTGGTCAAATATTCTGGATGTTTCTTTGAAGGTGGTCTTGGGATGAGATTAACATTTAACCAGGTAAACTTTGAGTGAAGCAGATTGCCCTCCATAATGTGGGTGGGACTTAATGAAACCCCTAAGAGAACAGACTGACTTCCTCTCCTGAAGAAGAAGGAATTCAGCTAGTGGATTGCCTTTGGACTCAAACTGTATCTTTAGCTATTCAATCAAAAACATAAAGTGACTTAATGGTTAAAAAAAAAAAAAGACTCATATATAAGTTACCTTTAAGAGACTCACTTCAGATCTAAAGACATTCACAAAATAAAGGTGAAAGGATGGAAAAATATAATCCATGAAAATAGAAATGAAAAGAAAACTGGAGTAGCTATGCTTATATCTGACAAAGCAGACTTTAAAACAAAGACTGTAATAAAAGACAAAGAAGAGCATTACATAATGATAGTCTGAACCCAACAAGAGGATATAACGTTTGAAAATATTTTATGTACCCAACATAAGAGTACCTAAATATATAAAGTAAATATTAACAGACCTAAAGGGAGAAGGGGACCTTAATATCCCATTTACATCAAAGTATACGTCATCCAGATGGGAGATCAATAAGGAAACATTGGCCTTAAACAATTTATTAGACCAAATGAATAATATATACATTAGAGAGAGAGAGAGAGATATCATTCCATCCAAAAGCAACAGGGTACACATTCTTCTCAAATGCACATGGAACATTCTCCAGGATGGATCATATGTTAGGCTACAGAATATGTCTCAATAAGCTAAAAAAGGTTAAAATTATATCAAGCATCCTCCTGACCACAGTTGGATGAAATTAGAAATCAACTGCAAGAAAAAAAGGAAAATCCAAACATCTGGAGGCTAAACAAAATGTGGCTAAACAACATGCACTAAACAACCAATTGGTCAATGAAGAAATCAAATGGGAAATAAAAAAAAAAACCTTGAGACAAATGAAAATGGAAATACAACAATCGACAATCTATGAGATGTAGCAAAAGCAGTTAAAAGGGAAGTTCATGGTAATACAGGCCTACCTCAAGAGACAAGAAAAATCTCATATAAACATTATGCATCAGACAATTGGACAATATAGAAGAAATGGATAATACATAGAAACATACAATCTTCCAAGATGAATCATAAAAAAATAGAATATTTGAATAGACTGATTACTAGTAAGGAGATTGAATCAGTAATAAAAAACCTCCCAACAAACAAAAGTCCAGGATGTAGACAACGTTACTAGTGAATTCTACCAAACATTCAAAGAAGATTTAATACCTATTTTTCTCAAATTCTTCCAAAGGATTGAAGAGGAAAGAATGTTTCCAAATTCATTTTACTAGCCAGAATTACCCTGATACTGAAACTAGAAAAGAATTTAACAAAAAACAAACAAACAAAACAAAACAAAACAAAATTACAGGCCAACATCCCTGATGAACATAGGTATAAAAATCCTCAACAAAATATTAGCAAACCAAATTCAACAACATATTAAAAGGATCATACATCATGATCAAGTGGAAGTTACTTCAGGTATGCAAAGATGATTCAATATCCACAAATCAGTCAACGTGATATACCACATTAACAAAATGAAAAATAATAGTCATATGATCATCTCAGTAGATGCAGAAAAAGCTTTTGGCAACATTCAACATACACCTATGATAAAAACTCTCAACAAAGTGTGTATAGAGGAAACATGTCTCAACATAATAGAGGCTATATATGACAAACCCATTGCTAATATCTTTTCCTCTAAGATTAGGAATAAGACAAGGATGCCCACTATCCCCACTTTTTTTTTTTAAGATTTTATTTATTTATTTGACAGACAGAGAGACAGAGAGAGGCAACACAAGCCGGGGGTTGGAAGAGGGAGAAGCAGGCTTCCTGCTGAGCAGCGAGCCTGATGTGGGGCTCAATCCCAGGACCCTGGCTGGGATCATGACTTGAGCCAGAGGCAAATGCTTAACAACTGAGCCACCCAGGCGCCCCTCTCTATCCCCACTTTTATTAAACATATTGGAAGTCCTAGCCAGAGCAATTTGGCAAGAAAAAGAAATAAAAGACATCAAAATTGGTAAGAAAGAAGTAAAACCATCACTCTTTGGAGATGACATGATACTGTATACAGGAAACTCTACAGACTCCACACACACACACACACACACACACACACACACACACACTCATACACACCTTATTAAAGTTAATAAATGAATTCACTACATTTGCAGGATGCAAGATTGTTACACAGAAATCTGTTGCATTTCTATACACTAATAAGAAACTATCAGAGAAATTAAGAAAACAATCCCATTTACAACTGCATAAAAAAAATAACCTGGGAATAAATTTAACCAAGGAGATGAAAGACCTGTACACTGAAAACTATAAAAAATTGATGAAAGAAATTGAAAAAGTTATAAATAAATAGAAACCTATTTCATACTAATAGATTAGAAGAATTAACATTGTTAAAATGTCCCTGCAACTCAAAGTAATCTACAGATTCAATGCAATCTCTATCAAAATTCCAGTGCCATTTTTCACAGAACCAGAACAAATAATTCTAAAATTTATATGGAACCACAAAAAATTCCAAACAGCTAAAGCAAACTTCAGGAAAAAGGACAAAGCTAGAGATACCACATTCCCTGATTTCACATACAACAAAACTATAGTAATCAAAACAGTATTGCATTAACATAAAAAGAGACACATAGGTCAATGGAATAGAATAGAGAGCCCAGAAATAAACCCTCATGTATATGGTTAATTAATTAATAACAAAGGAGCTAAGAAAATACCATGGGGATTGGGCAGTCTCTTCAATAAGTCGTTTTAGGAGAACTGGACAGCCACATGCAAAAAAATGAAATTTGATCCACTGTCTTATGCCGTACAAAAAATTAATTCAAAATGGATAAAAGATTTTAATGTAAGACCTGAAACTGTAAATAGAAGAAAACATCAGTCTTGACATTCAGTTTTCGGATCTTACTCCAAAAGCAAAAGCAACAAAAGCAAAATAAACGAATGGGACTACATTAAACTAAAAAGCTTCTGCACAGCAAGGAAAACCATCAGCAAAATCAGATGACAACCTATTGAATGGGAGAAATTATTTACAAATTATATATCCAGTAAGGAGTTAACACCCAAACCATACAAAGAACTCAAACAACTCAATAGCAAAAGCACCAACAATCAGATTCAAAAAAAAGGCAGAGGATCTGAATAGACATTTTTCCAAAGAAGACATGCAGATGGCCAACAGGCATCATCAAAAGATGTTCAACATCATTAATTATCAGGGAAATGCAAATTAAAAACACAATGAGATATTACCTCTTACCTATTAGAATGGCTAGTGTCAAAAAGACAAGAAATAACAAATGTTGGACAAAATATGAAGAAAAGTGTATCCTTATACTTTATTGGAGAGAAATTACATTGATGCAGCAACTATGGAAAATGGTATGCAGTTTCCTCAAAAATTAAGAATATAAGTACCATATGATCCAGCTATTCCACTTCTAGGTATTTATCTGAAACAAATGAAAACTAATTTGAAAAGATATATGCACCCCTATGTTCACTGCAGCATTACTTGCAACAGCCAAGATATGGAAACAACCTAAGTGTCTATCAAGGGATGAATGGATAAAGAGGATGTGGTAATATATACAATGGAATATTACTCAGCCATAAAAAAGAATAAAATATTGCCATTTGCAAAACACAGATGGACCTTAAGGGTATGATACTAAGTGAAATAAGACAAAAACAAATACCATATGATTCACTCATATGTGGAATTTAAGAAACAAAACAAAACTCAAAGATACAGAGAACAGATGGGTGATTATCAGGGGAAAGTAGTTGGGAGTGGATGAAGTAGGTTCTGAAGGGAGTCAATTGTATGATGATGGATGGTAACTAGATTTATTGTGGTGATCACTTTGTAGTGTACACAAATACTGAATTATATGAATTCTATGTTGTACAATTGGAACCAACATAATGTTATATACCAATTTTACCTCAAAATAATATAAAAAATAATACAGTACTATAAAGATCATAAACACAACTGCTAAAGAAAATGGGGAGAAAAAGTTCTAATATGGACTTAATTTAGGAATGCCTAGAAGAAAAAACTGAAATAGTATAAAAAACATTTAATTGTATCCCACAAATGATGAATTATCAATGTTGCTATTTTAATTCTTGCTGTTGGGTTTTATACTGTTACTGAGCACCAGAACCAGATTATGTTCTTTTTTTTTTTTTTCTAAATTACGTTCTATACAAACCATACTTAGATATGTTATAGATCCAGTAGGGCTGAAGTCCCAGTTAGCCTGACATTGAGAATGTAAACTAACTTTAGCTGAGCCTGTGTATGAACAGTTGCCAATGACAATCCACAGTCAATTCATCTATGATTGTATTATCAAGGGCCATGTGTCTTTTAATGTTCAGTTAAATTCATGTATCAGAAAGTGTATTATACACATAGTTTTGAATGGATTCATGACTGAGTCGAGAAGATACTCAGTATGTGAATCATTATATATGTCATCTTTGATTATCTTCCCATATTTCTCCCATATATCAGCTCAGCTAAATAAAAGTTAACTGGACAAGATCCAAAAATGAGCATTATTATATATATATATATATATATATATATATATATATATCACCAGAATATGAGATAATAAAAAAAGAATCATGTGGTTGTCTTAATAGTGTCATGGTTCAGCAGTGGGTCCTAAATTAGGCATGGAACCATATTTCTGAGAGCTCAAAGTCATCTTGCTGAATTCTCCAGCTTCATAGATAAGTTTTTATGCATGAAAAACATGCAATTAAATAATTAAGTAAGGTTATATAGCAAGAACTAGAAGAACTTCCATAATAGAACTAGATATTTTTTCCATAATTATATTTATGTGAGGTGTGGGATATTAAATCAACAAATATCAGAATAATTTTGAATGCTCCTTGGTGATACAGCATTTGTGTGTCACTCCTTGAAACCTAAATATCTTGCTTATAATCATAGAGACAACAACTGTATGTATACCACAACTTGCAAATAACTAAACATTTGTGTAAGAATTGATTTGGTATGGTCCCTTAATGGGAGAACTTCCTGCTTCGGGATCTCTACCCTATAACCTCCTTCTTTAGTCTACCTTATAAGGGAATGCTACCTCTGTTTTTCCTTCCTGGATCCATTTTCCAGTCTTGGCTCCCTAAAATCTATCTTATTTGGTTATTCACTGTTCCTGCATTCTTCTACTACCTTCTTCCTTTGGAATTACTCTTCCTCCTTGATGGCTTTTTTTTTTTTTCCCACTAAACATTCAGGGACTTGCTCAGCATTGTATGTACCTTGAATTATTATAGAGTTCAGGCTCTCATGCAATTTCTGAAACTTTGTAATAGGTTCCTAATTTTTCATCCCTATATCAGCCTTATGTACATGCAACCCACTCTGTACAGACATATTTTTAAAACCCAACTCAAACTAGTTCAGTTCTCCTGACAACCTTTAGTGTTTCCCACTTTTTACAGTACATTTTTCAAATTTGATCATGGCACATAAAACTCCCCACCAACTGTCTGATCTCTACCTCTTTGGCCTTATCTCCCACGCAGGTTCCTCCTGGCAACATTTTATTTATTATGGCTTGTAAAAGCCTGTGGAACTAGTTTAATCCGATCATTCATAGCATTGTCCCCTTGAGAAAATAGATCAAGTGTTCTAAAACAGTGACTTACAAATCACTTTTACCAAGTTTTATTTGCAGGACTATTTTTTAACTTTAACTAGTGTCCACTACATATTGTATATCTAACAATTCTAAGACTTTTTAGGGCCTCCACATACATAATGGAAGTTTTTCCCCTGATCAAAAAGTATTTTGAAAAATGTCCTAATATTATGTATTACTATGATAGGAATAGTAAGAATTACAATTGCATCTCTGGAAATTTACATTCCAGCAGCAATTGTAAATTTTCAAAAATTGGATTTTTTTAATCATGCTTGGTTTATTTATAAATTTTTTCAAAGTAGAAATAACTACTTCTACAACCTTCTTAGAAAAAGAGAAAAAAAGGTTAAATTATTTCAGAACTTTTGAAAACTGATAAAGGAAATGTTCATAAGATACTTATTACCATAAAGAATAATTTTAAAAGACTATGTACAAATTAAAAACCATAACATTGAATCCTCAAACAAATTTGGCTTAAAAGACAGAACAGTATTATATTCTTAAGCACCGCTCTATTTCATACTTTTAGTGTTAAAATAGCATTGAAACCTGCTCTAGAATTTAGCTTCTTCATTGTAAAATAGAATGACATAAATTTACAATTTAGAATAAGAACTGAGTGTTTAAGTCAACAAAAATCCAATATTATATGAATATATGAAGTGATGTACGAAGTTATATAAACATCCTTTTCAAAATAAAATGCTACCTTCGATATATAATTGTATGAAATGCATTTGGAGAGGCTTGCTCAGGCCATTTTCAAAATATGATGAACCATGGCTTAAGCCAAGAGGATAAAGAAAAGTCTCTCCAAATTCCTGTAGGTTAGACAACAGCTTAGACTGCCTGCTTATTTGTTACAGATCCACCCAAATCTAACTAAATAAATCTCTTTTAATAGCACAGTTTGATAACAGTTCTGACAAAGAAAACTGCCATCAGCAACTTCTGGCTGCCAAAGAATACTGCATTATTACAAGGTATTGGCCAAATATATGGACTCACTAAGAAAGCAATTAAGTCTACTTCTAATTTAATGCTAGAATTAACCATTTAATTAACCTATTTTATTAAAATAGAACACTCATATAATAGCTTCAGCTTAAGCCTTGGGACTTTCTTGCATATGAGTGCTGGCTTCTTTTTCAGCAAGTAGGCCCAAGATCATCCGGCTATATCCAAATTCATTCAAACTTCGGCCAACCCAGATATCCCTTTGAGCTTCAATCTCAAGTATTTATTCATTCAGCAAATATCCACAGACAGCTACTATGTGCCAGGCATTATGCTAGGCACCAGAGACACGTTAACAGCATTTGCTCAGGAACATTTATTTTATAAGCTATCCCACAGTAAAATGTTGCAGTGATCAGTTTATCTTCAGAAATGTTGTATATGTTACCACACTTCCAAATATTCAGAGCCTATTTTTAAAATTTTGAAAGCATTGCAAGATTGTGTACTTAAAGACAAAACCACACATCTTAGAATGGCAAAAATCCAAAACATTGACACCACCAAATCCTGGTCTATCATTCATGGCTGGTAGAAATGTAAAGTGGTTCAGCCATTTTGGAAGACCATTTGGCAGATTCTTACAAAACTAAACATAGTCATACCATACAATTCAGTGATCACACTGCTTGGTATTTACCCAAATGAGTTGAAAACTTATGTCTACACAAAACCTGCACATGCACGTCTATAGCAGCTTTCTTCATAATTGCCAAAACTTGGAAGGAACCAAGATGTCCTTTAGTAGGTGAATGAATAAACTGTAATATATGCAGACAATGAAATATTATTCAGTACTAAAAAAAAAAAATGAGCTACCAAGCCATAATAAGACATGGGATCTTAAATACATATTACTAAGTGAAAGAAGTCAATCTGAAAAAGCTACATATTGTATGATTCAAATTACATGGCATTCTGGGAAAGGCAACGACACTCTAGAAAACACAAAACTATGGAGACAGTAAAAAGATTAGTGGTTCCTAGGGGTTAGTGGGGAGGGAAGGATGGATAGGCAGGGCATAGAGCACTTTTTTAGGGCAGTGAAACTATTCGGTATGATACTATAATGGTAAACACATGTCATTATACATTTGATAAAACCTACTGAATACACAATACCAAGAGTGAACTCTAAAGTTAACTTAAGATTCTGGGTGATGTGTAGTGTAGGTTCATCAGTTCTTTTTTTAATTGTATTTTATTATGTTATGTTAATCACCATACATTACCTTGTTAGTTTTTGATGTAGTGTTCCATGATTCATTGTTTGCATATAACACCCAGTGCTCCATTCAGTACGTGCCCTCTTTAATGCCCATCACTGGGCTAACCCATCCCCCCACCCCCCTCCCCTCTAGAACCCTCAGTTCGTTTCTCAGAGTCCATAGTCTCTCATGGTTCGTCTCGCCCTCCAATTTCCCATCCTTCATTTTTCCTTTCCTACTATCTTCTTCTCTTTTTTTTTTTTTTTTTTTTTAACATATAAGTTTCATCAGTTCCAACAAATGTACCACTCTGGTGGGTTATGTTAGCAGAGGAGGCTATGTATGTATGTGTATCTGTCTCTTCTCAGTTTTGCCATGAACCTTAAGCTGTTGTAAAAAGTACAATTTGTTGGTTTTTTTTTAAATTTATCTTGATTATGTGACTTGGGTGTCAGGAAATTATTACTATTTCTTTATGGAATGAATAATCTCAACACATTTCAGGAACCCTTAGCCCATATGATACATAAATGAATCAACAATTCAGTAAAGTAATTAAAACACTCAGGAATATCAGTTTCCAAAACAACCTACAAAGAAGCAAAAACTACTGTAGCCAGTTACTTTGGCAAGTTGACTAATCAAGTAAAATCAAATTTCATCTTGTATTCATAGTAGATAAATCAGGAACTATCTCTTGTGTCGTATTTTAAGCAAAAACTCAATTTTAACAAACCTTTTTATTTAGAGTCAAGATTTGCTCAATATAGGTGATATTCTCCAATAATTCACTTATTTAACAAACATTTTTTTAAAACTCTAAATTTGTGTTGGCAAACATTTTCTGTTAGGGGCAAGTGAGTAAATATAAAACAGGGAGCAGCCCAAATTAGGCCTGAAGGGTGTGAGTTTGCTACCCCTGGTCTAGATGGTAGGGATAAATATTTTAGTTTTCTGCTTTTAAGAATTTAGAATCTTGGGCGCCTGGGTGGCTCAGTTGGTTAAGCAACTGCCTTCGGCTCAGGTCATGATCCTGGAGTCCCTGGATCGAGTCCCGCATCGGGCTCCCTGCTCGATGGGGAGTCTGCTTCTCTCTCTGACCCTAACCCCTCTCATGTACTCTCTCTCATTCTCGCTCTCTCAAATAAATAAATAAATCTTTAAAAAAAAGAATTTAGAATCTCATGAAGGAAATATAAGTCTGTATTTCATTATTTTAACTTTTATGGAAGTGTAAAAGAGGAAAGGTTGACCAAAGAAAGAAAATGCACAAGTGAGACATTTTTTCTCATGCTCCCTGGATGAAGAGTGGCTTAGCATATAGTGCAAGGTGCTATTTTGTTAAATATTTGGTGGCTCAAAAGATCTGTCTTTTTCTTTGCATATTATTCTGGAACGTATGGGACTACAGATGATCTTCATTAAGAACTCACCCACTCACCTCCTACTTTCTGTTGCAACTTATGGTAGAGATATATCAGAAGATATGATGAAAGGATATGTGGGAGAGTCAGCAATTATACTCAGCTAAGGATACACACCACAAAGGCAAAACCTACTATTGAAATATAACAAAGCTGCAAAACAGAACAACCAACAATGAGGTCTAGAGGTAGAACAAGAGTACGAAAGATGAGTGCCTGATATCCTCCAGGGGAAGACTGAATAGATTACAGCATGTCTTCTCTCAAGAGTCTCAGCTGGGCAGACAATGAGGTCATCACTTCCAAGATTTGGCCTTGCTAATTTTCTTAAAGGTGCTTGCCTATAGATTTCCTGGGAACAGTAGTCCGAAGGCCCTGAGGTCAGAGGACCTGTTAAAATAGATTACGTAACTGATTAGAGCTTTGAGCAAGCACTTATGGAGCATTGGTATGATGGTTAATTTTGTGTGTCCACATGACTGGGCTAAGGGATGCCTGGTTAGCTGGTGAGACATTTCTGGCTATGTCTCTGAGGGTATCTCTGGAAAGGATTAGCATTTGAATAGGTTGTCCTCACCAGTGTTAGTAAGCATCATCCATTTTGTTACTAGATGTTACTAGATGTTACCTGAATGGAAAAAAGAGGGTAAATTTGACTTTTTTTGCTTAATCTGGGACACCTATCTTCTTGCACCCTTGGACATCAATGCTCCTGATTCTTTGACCTTCAGATTTGGACTAGAACTACACCGCTGACTTTTCTAGGTCTCCAGTTTGCAGATAGCTGAGCATGGGACTTCTCAGCCTCCAAAATTTTGTGAGTCAGTCCCTCATAATGAATCTTTTTCTTTCTATCTATCTATCTATCTATCTATCTATCTATCTATCTATCTATCATCTATCATCTATATCCTATTGTTTCTATTTCCTTAGAGAATCTTGACTAATGCAAGTGTATATGTTTATTTACCCATAATAGTTGCTGTGGGGGATAGAAGAGAGAGTAAATAATTCAATTTCTGAAATCTTCAAGTTGGGGATATAAGATATATACTTGATAGAGATACACGTATGAATGTTAAGCAGTTAAATAACATAACCCACAAAGCCCATCTTCTAGAAATTGTCTTTTCCAAAAATAATACTACAATTCTACAAATTGAAGAGAAGATAAAAATTAAATAACATTTTAGTATATTTCTGAAAGCTCAACTGGCAATTAAGTTTGAAAATATGAATATAAAGTATATGGTTCAGTTGAGAAATAAGGAACAGGAATGAGAATGAGAAAATACATCATCATTTTGAATTCAGAAGTTTCCTGTTCTCATATTTTACTGAATTATTATGTTATGTCCAATAAACCCCTAAGCTTTAATTCTTAGTGCTCATTCTATGGTTTCCTACCCCATGCACATGGAATGGCTTACTAGTTTTACCACCATCTAGTGGTTAAGACCAAGTGATTGAAAGTAAACTCAATAGAAGGTAAGAGGCAGATGAAGGGATGTATTCCACTTTAACTTTAGGACAATATAGCTGATAATGCTCCTTTCAGGTTCTTAGTATATTATCAAAGCAGACACTGTGATAAACTTTATAGGTGAGAGGTTTCCAACAAAAATTGTAGGAGAGATTTTAATTTTTAAAAACTGATTATTTGTATTCTCAAACAAACATTTTGAAATAAGAGTACCTGTAAAATTGATTTTTGTGTGCTTGGTCTTAAATACAAGAGGTTTCTTTCCCTGGAAGAAGGTGAAGAGAGTAATCTCACTCTAATTGTGGCTAAATTGTGAGGAGACAGAACATAGATGGATGGTAAATAAGCAGAACAAACCAACAGCAAAGCTGGCATTCAGAACTGGATTGCAAAACAGTTAATCAAAATCAGTGACTTTTGCTAACAGGAACTAAGCCAACATTATTCTGTGGTTTCTAAGAGGAATCTTCAGCTAAAATAATCACGTAGGGTGTCATAGGATGCTCCCTAACTTACATGACTATGGATACTAATAATTTTAAAATTAAAAAAAAATTAAGAATGAATACAGTAATAAAAGAAGAATAGGGGCACCTGGGTGGCTCAGTTGGTTAAGCAACTGCCTTCGGCTCAGGTCATGATCCTGGAGTCCCTGGATCGAGTCCCGCATCAGGTTCCCTGCTCTGCAGGGAGTCTGCTTCTCCCTCTGACCCTCCCCCCTCTCATGTGCTCTCTCTCATTCTCTCTTTCTCAAATAAATAAATAAAATCTTAAAAAAAAGAAGAATAGAATAGTTATTTTTTGAGAGGAAAAGTTTTAATATTCATTTCAAGTAGTGATGACAAAATGCTTCAAGAAACACTAGAAGCAATATGACCTTATGTTAATATCTCTCTTCTAGCAAAACAGAATCAGGAAAACAGGTATTGGGGGTTTCTTCTGAGCATTGATACCAAATATAAGTTCATTGATAAAAATCTGTTGCCCATGAGAAAATACCAATTAAAATGGAAAATGACATTATTGTAAATGAATTAATTAATATGTATGTGAAACATAAAAACCTAAAATGGAAGCTCTCGAAAACACTTCAGAAATCTCTTAATCCAGCCTCCTCATTTTTCAAATTAAAAAAACTATTGAGGGAGCTAAATCCTACTCAATTTTTTTCAATCCACAACATTTGACCTAAATCAAATGTGTGAAACTTTGCAGACCTAATCTGAAAGAATTACTATTCCATCTATGTCCCCAATAGTCTCTATATGGTCCTTACCAGTGTTTTGTTATAGTTTTGAAAATAACCCAAATGTCAGTTGTTCTTACATTCTCATACACCTTCATCTTTTCCGCCTGTGTATCCACTTCTACCTAGATAGAGTTCAACAACACTTTGAATTGTCATAGGCGAATTTACTCACACAAACAAAAATATTAGTGAGTAATATTCACTGCATCCATTCAGTTAACAAACATTTACTTAAACCATCTGCTAAGTGCCAAGGCCTATGTTAGGTTCTGGGGATAAATAATCAGCAAAACGATCCATGGGCTTTGCCTGGAGGGAGATTATAATATAATGGAGGAGAAAGACTAATAGAATAAGCAAGAAACAAAACCATATAAAGCATTAGTTCAGTGGAGAAGTACATACATATTTAACGAGGATAACTAAGGTGGTCGGGGAAACCAAAGAATGCTTCCTTAAGAAATGAAGATTTAGCTGAGATTCAAGGAAACAGTCTGAGTTAATTTTAAGAGCTGATGTATATGTTGGTGTATCTATAATCAAAATGTGTAGTTTGAAGAACTGAAAGAAGATTTACAGACAGTGAGCATGGATGGAAAATTAAGTGTAGTATACTCTCAATGAAATATTATGTGGCACTCAAAATGAATGATCTATAGGTACATACAAGAATATGAATGGGCTTTAGCAATATATTATTCAGTGGAAACTTATTTCTATATAACACATTCCTCTTTATGTCTTCACATTCTTTAAAAATGTAAAAATCATAATTACCTAACTGGCTGTACAAAAACGGACTTCTGGTGAGGTTTGGCTAGCAGGCAAAAATCTATGCACATGTAAAAATACACACTAAGTTTTAAGATAGTAGGTGCCACATGTTGAAAGAATGATGGGATGGGGATAAAGAACATAGATATGATGTAGAATGTGTTAGTGTTTTAGTTTTTGAGTTGAATGATGAATTAGAAAGAGTTTATAATATTAAAGATTTAAAAATACAAAAAGAGAAAGCCATCCACAAACCAATAATGATAATATATTTAAAAATTTAAAAACACAGGTCATGAAAATTCAATTGTAATGCCTTAAAGATCCAACATCCAACAAAGATGAGAGAGAGAGAAAAAAAAAACAGAGAAGAAATTAAAACATGGAGCATTAGTATTGTGCTGGTTGAGAGGTTGGCAAATTCTTAGAGGCCAGATCCTTAATCATGAACGAGTTATGTGGGTCTTTAGTTATGTATGAATGGATAAATTAATGGATTTATAAATTAAGGTTTGCTTTGAATTCTCTTTTTTAAATTGGGGATGGAGGGGGATGGTGGGGGAAGAGTGAAATGAAAAAGTTTGTTTTTCTTTAAGATTACTCCCACTACAGTGTGAAAAAATCTTTGGAAAGAGCCAATAGAGGATATGTACCTACCATTTAAGAAGCTATAGAAGAGTCCAAAGTAGATTTGATAGTATGTGATGTAGTGTAGTAGTTGTGCAAATGGGGAGAATTAAGCTGATTACATATAAAGATATGTAAAATAAATTTACAATAGATAAAATTTATAAACTAACTGAATATGGACATTGAGGGTGAAAAGATGTCAAGAAAGACTATTAAACTTCTGGTATCTGCAAAATTAAATACTTGGTAATGCTATTAAAACACTGTATGAGAGCTAGATTTAGGTAGTAGTTTACTTATTCAACAATTTATTCAACATTTACTAAATATTGATTTGTGAGTCATCATTGTTCTAGGTACCAAGATACTAATGTAAACCAGATCTGCAAATTTCCTGCTTTCATAGAGTTCCCACTTTACTGAGAAGAGCCAGGTCACAAAGAAACATGCAAGCAGATAAGTAAGGTAATTTAAATTCTCTGTTATATAGAAGAAATAAAACAACATGATGAAATAGGGAGTGAGGGGGGGAGGCTAGGAAGCTATTTTAAACAGGAGATTCACAGATTTCTCTGAGAATGACACTTCAGCAGAGACCAGAATAGTAACATCATGAGTTTTGGGTTTAGATAATGTTCTCCTTGAGGTATCTTTGGGATATCCAAGTAAAAAAGAGAAGGATCCGGTAAAGAAGACAGAAAAGCAGTCATGTGAGAGGAGCTCTACAGCCCCTGTAGAAGAGATCAAGGAGGGGGTTAATCTTTCACATCCCATAATATCTATGTTTAATTTGTATACCTTTTTCTCCTTTCTGTCTGCTTCTCTAAGATAAGGTTGTGAAATTTGGTAAATATAAATACAAAATGCCCCATTAAATTTGGATTTCACCTAAATATGGATTATGTATGTATGTATACCCATGCACTGTTTGGGACATACTTGTACATAAAATATTTAATAGTTATCTGAAATTCTAATTTAATGGGCATCCTGTATTTTTCTGGTAACCCTGTTCCAAGAAGCACTCAGCTTTCCTAACTCCCTTCTTCCCTCCTCCTTTCTCTCTCATCTTTCCCTCCATCTTCCCTTTCCTTCCTCTTCTCTTTCCTTTCTACTTCCAAAATTTTCCACTGGAGGCTTTAAAATCCTCAATTCTTCACTGAATCGAGTAGAGTGGTTCTGCCCCTTCTTGTCTTTTCTAGTATATGCTCAGCTCTCCTTACCAGGCTGTGGATTAGAACAAAAACCAGCCAAGAAGAGACTCACCTTAGAAGTCAGTTGGAGTCCAAAATATATTTACATATGTGTAGGCACAGGTCCCAGTAAACTGTCAGTAGATAGAACACAGAACTCTTACCTGTCTCATCTATATTCCCTTTATTAGATTATAGAAGGCAACCGAAATTATTTTTTAAATGATAAAAGCAGGAAATTTGCTGAAGTTTTATAATATGTTACCAACAATATTTATGTAGTAGTGTCTGTTTTCTCATCTTTAAAATGAGAGGGTTTAGTAATAATGGTAGTAATAATAACAATAACAGCTAATATATTGGCTAATTTCTACTTTTGAGGTATCGTATTAAACACTTAACATGTATTAACCTAAAAGTTCCTTTCACCTTTAACAATGTGTGGTTCATTGATCTCAGCACAATCTCAGATGTGACAGAGCCTAAGTGAGGAGAACTTAGAGATGCATTTAGGTTCATGGATGCCATTAATAATGTGATACAATTAAACTTATTGAATGCCAGGCAAAAAGAGGTTTAAAGTTACCATGATTGGGGCACCTGACTGGCTCAGCCAGTAGAGTGTGCAACTCTCTTTTTCTTTTTTTCTTTATTTAACAGTTTTATTCTGTCTTAGAATAAAAACCTTGCTTTAATATTGTAAGGTGCACTGCAGGTATGCCATGCTGCCAGTTATTATTGGGGCACCAAATGCCTTAGTCAGTGACCCAGAGGGATTGGAAAACACGTGAATTCATACTTTCAGAGCATGTATAACTGGTATTTACAGCTTTTCTTGAAACTGGCCTGGGACATCTCAAACAGTCTACATAGGTATTATCATAGCACTTGCTTTGATGTTCCAAATGCTTCGGAAATGTGTTCAATATCATGATTTGTGGGTCCTCCAAAAGGTTTTGTTGTTAACATGCAAGCAAACAGTATTAAGCAACATTATCTAAACTACGGCTGCCAAGTACTGGACCTTAAACGAAACCAAATTACAAAGCATTTCCTGGTAGAGCTATACAAAAGATATAAAATTAAAATTAAAAATATCAACCATCTTTAAATATTCCAATTCTCCTACAGTGCAGTTTTCCACATCTTTATCACTATTGAATACTCTAAGGAGAAAGTTAACAAAAATCAAAATAGATAAATATATTTAAATCTTTGGATCCCTTTATTCCATGGCCTTCATAAAAACACAAAAGTGGCCGATTTTTTTTTCCACTATAGCTTAAAATATCAAAAAGATTTACTAGTGATTTATAATTAGCAATGAACTCTATTACCGAATTATTTGTGGGCCATGGGCCCAAGGACAAGTGTTAGGATATCTTATAGGTGGCCAAAATAATTTCTAGCATTCTGAATCCTCTTGAAATATAATGGAATGAATCAAGGTATCACGACAAAATTCCAGGCATATCAGGAAGAACAGGTTAATCGATGCCCAGTTTTATTGTCTTAAAAAAGGGGAAGATGTTTATTTGAAAATACAGCTAAGTATATTCTTATCTATGATTATTTACATTCATATACTGAAAATATTTATTATTTGGACAAATCCTGTGATTTGCCATTTGTTATAAAATGAAGTTCTTACAATGAGTATGAGTAATTTATCCTTTTCAGATAATGGAAGAATGTATCAAATCTTCATTTATGTGCCAAACATTAAAAAAAAAAGTCAAAATCAAAAATCTCAAGCCTGGAAAGCTATGAAAAAAAGACCCACCACCCACAGCTCTGCTCCTCAACACATCAACTTCTGCAAGGACACAGTATGTTTGCTGACTTTAAAATGTTTATTCTTTAAAATATTAGTTGCTTTTTATACAGCCATACAAAGTTCTCAATGTTTCTTTGGCAATGGAATACAATGGAATTTTACTACTATATAAAAAAGTTACCTTTGCCTAAGAAACAGTATTTACTGTGTGTACATAGTTGACTGACAAAATTCCCTACCATCCAGCATCCTAATTAATTGACAAAATAAGCTACCTCAAAAGGGATATTACAGGATTTCCAAAAAGAAAGAAAGAGAGAAAAATATAGACACACGTGCGCACGCGCACGCACACACACACACACAACCTTCTGTGGCTCAAAACACAGTATCACGGCCCTATCTGCAGGCAATTTGCAATAATTGCCAAATACAATTTAGTGATAAGAAAAATCATTTCAGTGATGAAAAAATACTTATAAGTCCCACTGAAGTACTGCTGTAGTTTAACTATACATAAGAAATTACTTAACCTTCTGCTATTCCAAATATATTAAATGCTCATTTTTTAAGATGAGCCTTCTCCCCCCAAAAGTAACTGCATTCTATCTTTGAAATTAAGCAGAAAAACAAACAAACAAACAAACAAACAAAAACTCAGTGCTGGTGACAAATATACAGCAAATTCACTTCTTCATTCTTCTCAAAGACTGAAACCAATTCTCAGGACCATGAAGAGCTAGAAATTCACCTATTTTCAAAGACTTGTTTGTACACTATGCAGCAACTTTGTTGTCTTTCCTGTATTCAAAATCTGCTAACTCCCTGCCCCCACGACCTCCTCTGAGTCCACCACGAAATCCTTGAGGGATGGTGAAGGAACCACCTCTGCCACCACCACGCCTTCGGTCACCACGGAAACCAAGACCTCCTCTGCCTCTGTACCCGCCACAGCCATGGTTTGGATGAAGTGGGATTCCAAATGTTTCGGCATTTAATCTTCTTTCTTCAGCCCAGGTTGGTCTCCGTTCTCTATTATCATCACAAGAAATATTATCAAAGAAGGATTTGGTTTTGTCATAATAGCAATTAGGGCCAAGTGGATCTTCTTTATCTGCATTTCCTTCACTGTTTTGGGTATCAACTCCTGAGTCTCCTTTATCTTCACCATTTACAGGCTTCTCCTGCTTCTCAAGTTTATCTTCTTTCAATTTAAGTTCATTATGAAATTCTCTATTTTCTCCTTGTTAAAGTGTGCATTTGCACTTTCAAAGTCAAAGTCTTTCTCAAATTTCATTGGACTATCTCGTCGAATACCAAATTGTCCCCTGCCACCTCGATGACCCCCACACCTGCCCTCTCCTTGGAGCTGAAGGAGCACCTGGAACTATTTGTTTGTTACTATAATTTTTGGGTTGCTCATTTTCTGGTCTTGAACCTTTGTGTACTTCAGCTCGCCTGTGCTCTTGATTCTCTATTGCTTTTTGGCTGGTAGATGGTAAAGGCCTGGTTGATACAGGGCTCCGTCTCCCAACAGGTGCTGGAGCAGGTAAGTGAGCAGAGGTGGTCTGTACTGCTTGTTCCATGGTAGGGCTTTTTCTCAAAGGGTCTAACTGAGGGCTTGAACGACCTTGAGATAATTGTGTTTTTAGCAATCTTGCATCTGTGTAAAGGCAGAATCAACTGCAGTACTTTGGGATAGGCTACCACTGTTTGATGTTTCTGTTCCAAACGATGTCAAAGAGCTTCCAGCAACACCGACAGCACCAAACTGCTGCCCGACTCATGAACTTGGACTAAACTGACTGTATGTCCACATCCTGCCAAAAGGTCCATAGGAACCCCCTGACTGGAATGAAGAAGTAGATGAGCCTAGTGAAGACTGAACGATAGCTGGGTCCTGGGGCAAAGAACACTGCGGTTTTGGTGGCTCACAAACAGTGAGGTCTTTAATATCAGTCCCATGGAATATGATGTATTCAAAGACTTCATCTATAGGTGGTATTGGACGATCTGTTGGTCTGTCTTCTGTACCAAAGGACCGAACTTTGGCAAGGGCTACGGTGGAGTTCTCGGTGTCGATGGTGTAGAGGATGCCCTCGTAACTGATCTCCGCCTTGGAGATAAGGCTGATCTTGCTGCCGATGTAAGGGGTGCCCCCGCTCATGGCGCCGCCGCCACTGCCCTCAGGGCCGCTCGCAGAGAGGCCGATCCCACGCCGCTGTCGCCGCTCTGCCAGCCCGCTCGCTCCCACGGTGCCTACAGCAGCCGCCTCACACCCAACATGGTGGTGGCGCCCGCTCCGCTACCCTACCCCAGCCTCCCGCCCTCAAGCCTCATGTGCAACTCTTGATCTCAGGGTTGTGAGTTCAAGCCCCACATTGGGTGTAGAGATTAGTTAAAATAAAATAAAAAATAAAATAAATAAAATCTTTACAAAATAAAATAAAGTTACCATGATCATCATAAAGTCAAGAGACAATACTGAGAAAATTCTTAGCCGTTTATATTATTTTCTCAGTTAATTCCCAAACTGGTTGAGGAAAGCTTCTACAGTGTGTCATACCTTGGCAATTCTTCTCTGTGAGAGTCATTCACAGACCTAACATTTCCCTTCGTGTGACTACAAGGTGCATGGTTGGTTGCATGAAACCACATGTTATGCAGATGTGGGAAAAATATGTTATTAATGGTGTTAGTAAGAAACGTACTTTATTTTCTTTTCATACTTTAGAATTTAAAAACATTTCTTCTATGCAGTTTATTGGGCTTTACAAATATTTCATTAATCTATATTACCCCTGCTGTCAGAGGGAGGTGATTATGTTGCAAATATTACAATAGTTAGCTATTGAAAGGCTATTCAGATAAGAAAAGAACACTGTAATACACAGCATGTACAGTTAAGAGAATGAGGAATTAAATATAGCCACTTACATTAAAAGGCTATCATAAAAGCCATACTGGCATTAGAGTAATTTGAAATGATATGAAGGAAATCCCTTTTTGTCTGTCCCTCAAGACAACCCAGTGCACAATGGAACCACAATCACCTATGGGCAGAGTGTCACAGGTGTATTGGAAGAGCCATGCGATTTATCTCTAGCATGATCTAAAAAGTTCACCTTACTCACACCTACCTTGCAAAAGAATCTCAAGTATGTGAAGCCCATTCTGTATAGGAATACCTTATGAAAATAACTTTTGTGGAGGTCTCTTAGGTAGCTTTTTCTGCATACAAACCACTTCAAGTTTTAGTAGCTTATAATGTCAAGCATCCATGAGCTCATGGTTTGTAAGTTGGCTGGGTGTTTTTTCTGGTATGATAACACAGGTTGGATGTTCAGCATCGCTCACGCATGCACCTGCTGTCAACTGCAGGCAGCCTGGGGTCTCTGGCTTGCCTCTTGCATGTGTCTGGGCCTCCACGGTGACAGCATTGTTTTTCTTCATGTGGTCTCCAGTCTTGGGGATGTCAGCTTACAGTTGTTCCCTTGGCAGCAGCAGGGTTCTCAGGGGCAACAAAAGTAGAGAAATCCTCTTGAGGGCCAGGCTTGGAACCAGCATAGCACCTACCTCATTGCATTGTGCAAGCAGTTCAAGAGGCCTGACCAGATGCAACGTCTGGGGGAAAAGGATCTACCTTTTGACTAGAGGGGCTGCAATACTCACACTGTAAAGGTTTGAGTCTATGTAAAGGAAGAATTGATGGCCATTTTAAAAATCTACCCCAGTGGTAGAGTGCACATGTGTCATGATTTTGGCACCCAACCACTTTTATTTATTTATTCTATTTTATTTATTTATTTATTTATTCATTTTTAAGATTTTATGTTCTTATTTGAGAGAGAGAGAGTGAGAGAGAGAGCATGAGCAGGGGTGTGACAGGGCAGAAGGGGAGTGGGGGAGGGATAAGCAGACTTCGCACTGAGCAGGGAGCCTGACCCAGGCTCATCCCAGGACTCTGGGATCATGACCTGAATCAAAGGCAGATGCTTAACCAACTCAGCCACTCAGAAGCCCTGGCACCCAACCACTTTTAATCAGAAGTCCTTTGTTTGGGAAATTTACCACTTTATCAGTACTACTTTCAGGAAAAATAAAAACCAAAACACAGAACTGGAATACTTGCTTTCCCAACTTCCTTTCAACTTACTCTTGTGATAGAGGGAACTGACCCTGTCATGTGACCTAGACTTAACGAATCAGATGCACCTTTGTGAGATTTTAGATTTGGGGAAGGGAAGGCACTATGAACAATTCATTTTCTGGCAAGGGAGTAGAACACAGTAGAGAAACAGGTGACAGCGCTCCCAGTGGTGGCCTCCCATGTGATGCGCATGACCTCTGCGTGTGTCATATGCAGTGAGGTCTCTGTGGTGTGTCCCAGGGCAGCACAGGTTCTGGCCGCTCAGCCTCTAGGCTAAATTCCCTGGTCCTCCCAGACAGCTGGCGAATTACTATTATTAAATGAAGTCCTTAAATTAGCCAGAGCTGCTTCTATGGGTTAAAAACTAAGAGTCCCAATTGGTACAGTAGGGACACAGTAGATTTCCTCATTTTTAAAATGGAAATGATAATATCCGTGGAGAAATGATCTGTTCATAGTCAGTACTTAATAAATGATAACTTCTATTATTTATTGTTTTCTAAACATTCCATGAAACAAAATTCCACATCCTTTCTCAATAACTAGCAGCACCAAATAACACTGGTGAGTTTCATTTTACTTTATTCTTAAGGCTCACAATTAATTTCTTTTAGTAGTCCAAATAGTTCAACTATTTGATTTTTACTTTTCCCTTACTTTTCTAAGCAAAAAAAGCAAATCTGCATGGCATAGAAGAAAGATCTTTGAAAAGGAGAATAGGAGGTGAAGGTCTGAGCTCACACCTATCACATACAAGATATACGTAAGTCTCTTATCTACTTGGCTCCTACTGCATTCATACAGGTGGGAAAGTGACTGCCTTGTTCAACTCAAGGATTATTCTAAGATTCATATGAAACATTATAAGCATAAAGGCTTTGAAACTATAAAGTGCTACGTAAACATAAGAGATTACTTTTTTAAAAAGGAATTTCTCAATCTCCCCACCTGTGGTATAAACAAATACAAATTTTAAAAATTTTAATATATTTTCAAAATTTATCTCCATTCTGAGCCTCTCTAACATCTGTTTATATGTGTTCTCAATCCAGATTTAATTTAGATTGGTCTTTTCATATTTTGGATTGAAATCCTTGATGGTAAAATTCTGTAAAGTAAATGTTGCTTACACCACTAGAAGAAAGTTTTCTTCCAAGCCTAATTTCAGAAGAAATACCACTTTTCTTTCCAGTGCCTGGCACACTGACCTGAACGAAGTAGGTCATAAATTAATTTAAAGTGATGGTAACTACTAATAATAAGACTGAATAATGTAGTAAGTTTGCTATAGAATACAAAACACTTCATGTTTCTGGCATACCATATGTTTTTTTAAGTTTATGCTAAGGGCTTTCCCTTTAGAATTTTGCCCTAAATCTTATTCCTAAATTTATATACAGTATGATCCCTTTGTCCCTTTCTCAGAGGATTTGTGCAGACTACTTTATATGTCTTTTTTTTATTTCCAACACTCCAAACTTATTATTTTCTTTTAGATGCTACATGGGGGAAAAATCACCTAAGCAATGAACAAAGGCATTAATAATTATACAAAGCTGACAACAAAAAGAGCAATAGAATTATGTAGTATAACGAAAATTGAATTTAAGAACTGATTACATAAAAAAATACTACCAATTATAAGAAACATGCAAACATACTGTAATGCATAAAACCACAAAAAGGAAATACAGAAACAATGGTGAGCAATTCATCAAAAGTGACACCTTAACTTAAGTAAAGGGCAAGTGAGAATTTAGGTAAATTTCATCTTCTTCCAATTACTTTATTTCAAGTTTAGTTCACTTCTCAAGAATGCTAAATTTTCTGTTTCTTTCTTGTATTTATCTTCTGATAATGATTCAATTTTTTGTGCTCTTTTGTCCATGAAATGTACCAACTTCTTTTTATCATTTTAGAAACTGGCCCCCCATTAACCTTAAATGAATCATCAATCAGGTAATATCAATCTCTGCACCAATATTTAAAATCCTTCAGTGGCCTCTCCTATTTCTTTAAAAAAAAATCAACTCCTTATGAGAATTCCCGGTGCTTATGTGAGCTCTCCTTGCCTACTTTTATCTTCATAATCTATACTATTCAGTTGTCAACTTCACTAACCACAATGACCTTTCTTCTGCTCCCCCTCAAATGCCAAGACCTTACGTGATCTGACTCTTCTGTACCTCTCTAAAATGATTTCCTTCTGTTCTCTACCATACTCATTATTTTCCAGCCACAGAGACTTCCATTCTGGTTCATGACCACATGAAGACATTTCTCACTTCTCAGGGCCTGAGGCTTATTATTCTCTTGGTTCCTGAAACCCTCTTTCCCCTTATCTCATTGTAGGACCATTGGAGAAACTCCAAGGTTTCTTCTTGAACTCCAAGTCTCAACTCAAGTATCAGACACCCAAAGAGCCTTTTCTTTACCACTGTATCTAAATTGCATTTCCTAGCAAATCTCTATTATATAACTGATTATTTACTCATAAGTAAAAGTGTCTTGTTTACTTGTTTTACTATCTCCCCTGAGGAAGTAGTAATCTCCTTGCAAGCAGTGAGTATGTTGTGATTATGATTATTACACTCCCAAAGCCTGCAGCAGGGCCAGCACAATAAGTATTTCTTGAACTAACTAATGAATCTATTGCTATCCTTTGTGAATTAATATCGTTTCTCCTTTACTGAAATCTTATATTTTCTCTAAGATAGTTGACTTATTATATCACCAAAGATTTTTGTAATATGTCTATTTATTTTGATTACCAAAACTCTATAAGTAACCAAGTGGTTTTTTCCTACTTTTAGATGTTAGCTACATAGCATTTATCTTGACATATTTACTGTCTTAATGTGCTGGATATTATTTCTATTTTCCGAGAACCAACTTCATCCCCAAACTCTTCTGTGCTCTCCATTATAGGGTGTGGCAGCCCCAGAACTGTATTTCCCAGAAGCACTTGCATGCAGAGTTACAGACTCAAGTCCACTAATAAGAAGAACTTACATGTGAATTATAAGGCGAAAGAGTAGCAAAGGCTAATATTGTTCCTATAATAGCAACAAGCATCTTGTGGTCTTCAGCAGATACCGGACACAGGTTTTCCAGTACTCGTGGTGCTGCATGCAACCCAAATCATCTATGATGGTTTCTGCCATTTCTTGTACTTCTTTATTAGAAACAGTAGCTCCGATGTTGTGCCCTCAAGCTGTCCAATGTATGTGTATATATGTGTTTCTGAGTGAATTTTAAAGCTTCTCATTCCTTTTATCAACTCTTTCTCTTTTAAATACCAACAGATTTCTGTATTTTTCTGAGCCAACCAAACTTAGTATGATCCCCTACAAATGAATTTTAAAGTATACTGATTGATTTAGTGACCAAATGTACAGAAAATAGTTGACAATTCTGTGTACTGACATTTTTGTGAGAGAGTATTAAAATACTCCCAATTTTCGGGTGCCTGGGTGGCTCAGTCATCAAGCGTCTGCCTTCGGCTCAGGTCATGATCCCAGGGTCCTGGGATCAAGTCCCGCATCGGGCTCCCTGGTTGGCAGGAAGCCTGCTTCTCCCTCTCCCACCCCCCCTGCTTGTGGCTCTCTCTCTGTCAAATAAATAAAATCTTTAAAAAAAAAATAAAAATAAAATACTCCCAAATTTCAAAGACTAAATGGAGAAAGTATTGAATCTTTGAGATGAGAGGTAGACTAGTGGTGCGCAAAAGAGAAGGAAGGAAGGAAGGAAGGAAGGAAGGAAGGAAGGAAGGAAGGAAGGAAATTATAGCTCAAGAGATGAGTGGGAAAATCACAAAGAAGATAAAATGGAGCAGAGCTGACCCTACTTAGCTCATATCATCAAACAAAGTTAATTTCCTTCCTTCAGCCGGAAAGATATCACAGTCCAAATAGATTGCAATCGAAGTTCTCCATATTGTGCAATACCTTGACCTAGAAGAGACAGAATGTGTGATAAAATGGCCAAGTTCAGAGTGCTTGTGAAATAAAATAGGCTTACTCAATAGCCAAGTGGGCCATATGGAGTAAATTTCAGGTTTAAATGCCATTTTTTTGCGTCATTTTGGTCACTGCAAGTTCTGGTTTGCGTCCAAATATTCATGTAAAGATGGGCCAAAATGACTGATTCAAATAAAAAGCTGACCCATCATAAAGAGTGGATGAAATCTACTCTCATATTTGTGGCTTAAAATTTATATGGTGTGTGAAATGATTTCTTTTAAAATCAAGATCTTTATAACTGACTTACGAGTGTATCTATAATATAGAAGTATATTATTTTATGTTTGTTTATTTATATACTTAGGTCTATCCTACTAGTGCATATGCTCAATGAAAGCAAGGTATTTCTTGCTTGTTTGTTTGCTTTCCCTCTGCTATTTCACAATCATCTAGAAAAGTGCCGGTATTTGTTGACTAAATGAAGAAATGAATTAGAGAATATAACTGCTTAAAATATGACCAAGGGTTAGTAGAAGTATTAAAATATTCAACTCTATAGGCTAAGTGTCTTCGTATGGAATTATTACCTTCAGCAGTTGTCAAACTTTGGTCTCAAGACCCTTTACACTAATAAAAATTATTGAAAAAATGCAAGTGACTTTAACTCATGTAGGGCATAATGCTGTATTAGAAATTACCACTAAAATTTTAAATATATATTAATTTATGTTAAAATAACAATAATAAACTTATTACATTAAACACAAATAGCAAAGTTTTAGAAAAATAGCTATTTTTCAAAATTAAAAAATTAGCGAGAAAAACATTGGTTTACAACTTTGCAAAATTCTTTGACATCTGATTTAATGCAAAGCAGTGGAATTCTCTTATCTGTGTCTGCTTTTGATGTATTACAATATGTTGTTTTCATTAAAGTATGTGGAGAAAACTCAGGTTCATACAAAGAGTTGGAAAAGAAATGGGTGTTTTAATTGCCTTTCAGAAAATTGTTGATACTCATCTTTTATACTATATCAAAACTCGTGAAATGCTGACTTCTTTAAAGTTCATTTGCAATATGGAATCTGAAACAATGTAAATAAACTTTTCATACTCTGTTATATTGAAATCCCATGGACTTACCAAGCACTGTGAAAGTATGTTTTTACCCTTGCATGATTTTGTGATATTATGCACTGGTCATTTAGAAGGCATTGGTTCACTAAGTGATTAAAATACTATAAATGATTATACATTTCATTTTATAATATAAAAATATTATTTATAAATACCACCTCCCATCTCATCAGAAATGTTCTTAAGAATGGAGAAGTTGTCAAACTCATAGAGGTGTTCAAGTTTTCCAAAATTCTAATTTTCATTCTGAACATTCACATTTAAGTATTGGCAAATCCACTTACAGTCATTTGACATGAAGTGACAGACTCACATCATTTAATTTTGAGAAAATGTTTGTCAAATACCCAATTCTAAATAAAGTAATCTGTCAGTCATTCTTTCAAATACAAATGATATTCCATGAAAATAACAACAAGCACCTACTGCTTCAGCTACAATTCAAATGATTGCCATTGATTTTCAATGATTGCCTGGGGATAATTGTCATACTTTGGTATGCAACAGAAATGTTTTATGCAAATTTTCCATTTTGTCACACCAAATATTACAAAGATTTAATAAAACTAACAGTTGTTACTACTTCATCGTGCTTTCTCCTGAGTGTGGAACTGAAAAATACAACAGTAACTAGTACAGTTGGTGCCACTGCCTTGATTGATGCTAAGGTGCCAGAGGTTTTACCCCTGGTTGATTTTTACATTATGGCAAAATTATCAATAGAGGAGGGGAAATACAAATAATGTTTTAGTATCATTATGATCCAGTAGACCTCATAAAAGGGTTTCAGGGATCCCTTTACAAACATTCTAACATGGAAGTAGTAATCTGAATTAATTTGCTGGGCTGCCATAACAAAATACCACAGACTGGATGGCTAAAACAACAGAAATTTCTTGGCTCACAGTTCTGAAAGCCAGAAGTCCAAGATCAAGGTATCAGCAGGTTTGGTTTCAGCTGAAGCCTCTCTCTTTGGCTGGCAGATGGTTGCCTTCTTTCTGTGTCCTCACATGACCTTTTCCCTATGTGTAGACATCATAGGTATCTCACCTATGTCCCAATCTCCTCTTTTCGTAAGGGCACCAATCTGATTGGGTTCAGGCCAACCCATATGACGTCCCTTAACCTCTTCAAAGGCCTATCTCCACATACAGTCACATTCTGAAGTATTGGGGTTTAGAACTTTAGCATTTGAGTTTTGGGGGACACAATTTAGTATGTAACAATGTTCTTATCACTTCAGGATCACCCAGATTTAAAATGTTCTGCAATACTTTCATTCAGAAATCTCTATCTCTATCTATATATGTATCCATATATGCTGATTTATTTAAAATAATTCTACAAAGACCCTATAGATACCATGTCCTTTAAAGTAGAATATTAAAAATATAATAATAAAGTAGAATCTTATATAAATGTTATTCATCTTGGTCATTCCCTTTTAATTTTATTATTTATTTATTTATTTATTTATTTATTTATTTATTTATTTATTTTGGGGATGATAGTTCTATTTCTTTCTTTCTTTCTTTTTTTTTTTTTTTTTAACACCCAGTGCTCCATACCTTCAACTTTCTAATAAAAACTTTGATGACTCTCCTCTTAGTAATTTTAGGGTATTTTACAAATGTATTTAAGTGTATAGGGATTCTCTATAGGATACTAGATATCTTATAAACTTTTAAATCCCCTTTGAAAGTGTAGCCAGAATCTCAGCCACTAAGATCAATGGCTGTTTAGGGTTCCCTGAAATCTGCTTTCCAAGATGTGGGGAGGGGAGTGGGTGAAGGTTGTAAAAAGTTTAAGAAGCCTGCTTTTTTAGTCTTCAGGTAAATCTCTAGGAATGACTTTTCATCTTAGTCTAGTTTATTGGGTCAAGAGCATAAAGATGCAGATTCTTATGTCATTTGCATAAATCTTACATTTATCCATGTTAATTAACATTCACTTTATATCTGTGGAGCTATCAAAAACTTGAAATTACCCAAATATAATTTTTATAAATACCTCTTTAAAATCAGTTTCTGATTTTTGTCTCATGATCAGGAATTTTATCTCATGATCATTCTAAGACAGTCTAATCTCTTCAGAAAACTTTCAGATGATATTTGAGGAACAAGCTTTTTAGGTTATTACTTTATTTTTATTTCTCTAACAAAAAAATTTTTAACAGATTCATAATATTTCAACCTACTAATCTGCAAAATTTAAATAAATTAATGAATACATATGCATACATAAATATCAAACAATCTTTAAATCATTTTTCAATAAGCTACTCACAAATTAGCCAACATAAAGTAAGAGGTTGGGTAATATATGGAAGCCTTAATTTATTGCTTGTTTTTACATCAGTGTGTGGGCTTAAGTATGCATATTTGTTCATCAATATGGGTTTTTTTCTGCATACAAAATTAATAATTCTTCATTTAATTATTATTCAATTTTGAGAATAAAACTTTGTTAAATCCCAGACTTGTCCAGTATTTTATAATCTTAGTCTACAAAATAACTTTAATTGCCCTTGGTCTCAAAGGGCAGGTCATCAAATAAAGCAGTAATTCCTTAATTTCATTTCCCATATCTTTGTGTATTTTGTAAGAATATTTTTTTTCTCTAAAGAATAGGGACAATTTCACTTTTCTCTTATATTAAACTTGTGTCATGTGTAGCTTTTTCTCCTATCCCCTATTTTATTTACTCTCCAATTTTTATCAGCAGTTTTATTAATATTAACATTCTCTTCCACCCCAAAAACAAGATTGACAAAAGGACTTTCCTAATTCATTGCATGGCTGGTTACCTGTGTACATCATAAACATTTAATTTTAAAATAGAACACTGCGAATGGAAAGACATACTATGTTCATGAAGCAGAAGAATAAATAATGTTAAAATGGCCATACCACTCAAAGTCATCCACAGAGTCAATGCAACCCCTATCAAAATACTAAAGACAGTATTCATAGAAATAGAAGAAACAATCCTATAATTTGTGTGAACCACAAAAGACCCAGAATAGCCAAAGCAATTCCGAGAAAAAAGAACAAAGTGAGACATATCACACTTCCTGATTTCAAACTATACTACAAAGTCATAGTAATAGAAACAGAATGATAATGATACAAAAAAAGACACATAGACAAATGAAACAGAATAGCAAGCCCAGAACTAAATCCTGGCATTTATGATGAACTAATATTCAACAAGGGAGCCAAGAACCCAGTGGAAGAAAGGTAGTATCTTAAAAAAGAAAAAAAGGTGCTGGGAAAACTCGAGAAACACATGCAGAGCAAAGAATTCAGACAACTATCTCATACCACTCACAAAAATTAACTCAAATGAATCAAAATGATTTAAACATAACACCTGATATCATGAAACTCCTAGAAGAAAACTAGGGAAGAAATTCATTGATATTGGTCTTGGCAATGATTTTTTTAGATATGATATCAAAAACCACAATTAACAAAAGCAAAAGTCAACAAATGGAACTATATCTAAATCAAAAGCACAGCAAAACAAACAACAAAATGAAGAGAGCCAACAGAATGGGAGAAAAATTTTGCAAACCATATATCTGATAAAGGGTTAATATCCAAAATATACAAAGAACCAATATTACTTGGTAACAACAACAACAACAAAAGCATTCCAACTAAAAAACAGGAAGAACCAAATGGATATTTTTCAAAACGGGATAACAAAATGGCCAACAGGCACATAAAAGGTGCTAGACATCAATAGTAATCAGGGAAATGAAAATCAAAACCACAATAAGATATCACCTCACAACTTTTAGAAGACAAGAGATAGCAGTTGCTGGTGAGGATGTGCTGAAAGGGAACCCTTGTATACTGTGATGGGAATATAAATTAGTCAAACCACTATGGATAACAATATGGAGGTTCCTCAAGAAATTGAAAATAGATCTACCATACAATCTGGCAATTCCACTCCTGGTAATATATACAAAGGAAATGAAAAGAGGATTTTGATGGGTTATATGCACATTCATGTTTATCACGGTATTATTCACAATAGCCAAGATATGGAAACAACCCAAACGCTCATCAGTAGATGAATGGATAAAAAAGATGTGCTATATATACACAATGAAATATTATTCAGCCATGAGAAAGGAAGATATCCTCCTATTTGCAACAATATGGATGGACCTTGAACACATGCTATGTTAGAAAAGTCATAGAAAGGCAAGTACTATACGATATTACTTTTATGTGGGATCTAAAAAAACCAAAACAAAACAAAAGGTCAAACCTCTAAAAAATACCAGAGAATAAAGCCAGAAGGTAAAATGGTAGTTACCAAGGCATGGGGAGACAAGAGGCAAGACTGATGGTGTTTAGGGACAAAAACTTATAACACGTGGTAAAAAAAAGCCATACAGATCTAATGCACAGTATAATGAAAGTAGTAAATAATTCTACATTATTGTGGTATAATATAAATATTGCTCCAATAGCAATCATATTACAATACACAAATGTATCAAGGTAATACAAAGTATACCTTAAATTTACAAACTGTAGCACGTGAAACTTATTAAATAAAAAAAAATTAAAAGCCTAGTAACTATTTCTCCACTTATTCTGGAATTAGGCTTTAATACATTTTTAGCTTCTGAGATTGTAGTGTGAATTTATTTGTAACCCAAATACTTACACATCCATAACCATGTCACCACATCATATATGAAATATGTAAGTCATATAAAGTCAATATATTCAAATTAGCTCATTTGTGAAATGTGTATAAAAGAATATATATACATGGAATATATATGGAGTGTATATATATATGGAATATATATATATATGGATGTTATCTAGTCTAAATCTTCACTTACTAATTAAAATTCAAGCTAAAAATTGTGGTTTACTTTTAAACTCAGGAGACCAGTTCTCTATCTACATAAATGAAAAATATTTAACCCAAACAGCAGTTCCTTTACCATAGCAGCCATTCTTAATTTCCATTGATTCAGAAATCCTTTCTTCAATGCACGGGAACTAGTTTTGATTACTCTCTGAATGCAGTATGGTGATGGCTCAGGCACAGATGTTTCAGTTTATGAAGAAATCACATAACTATAAACATCTTAAACCAACAATATTTACTTTAAAAAAATTATGTAAATGTCCCATACAGTGCAAATGCTGTATTTATACATGGAAATGTATATATACATGTCAATGTTGATCTATTCCCAACCATCTTGTTGCAATTAATTATGAAAGTGAAGCTTCACTTTGGCAATTAATAATTTCCATTTATGATATGCAATTGCAGCTCTTTTCCCTTAGATGATCTTCCCGTGCAAATTGTTGCCATAGTAAGTGCACTGGATTCACCTTTTTGATGACAGAGACTATAGAAATCCAAATAACAGAATACTTGTGTTCAATAAGTGTGATGTTTTAGGGGGTCTATAGATACTGGTAGTTTTAGTCCCAAGGGAATTTATTGCTTTGGTGACTTTAGCAAAAAGTCTTTGTACTCAGTCTTTCAAGTTTATCAACTTGCTTTTTGTTGATAAACTGAAAGTATGGTCACATTTTCAGGGATGGGCTTGGGTTAACTAAATTTATGAGACTGATGTATACAATACTGAAATGTCACATGTTTAATTTTCTTTTTTTTATTATTATTATGTTATGTTAATCACCATACATTATATCATTAGTTTTTGATGTAGTGTTCCATGACTCATTGTTTGCGTATAATAAAAAGTATAATTATCCCACAAACTGAAATATTCATATTGGCATAGTATGTATAAGGCCAAAGACATATTCTTTTTTTTTTTTTAAGATTTTTTATTTATTTATTTGACAGAGAGAGAGAGCACAAGCAGGGGGAGCAGCAGAGGGAGAGAGAGAAGCAGGCTCCCCGCTGAGCAAGGAGCCTGATGTGGGGCTTGATCCCAGGACTCTGGGATCATGACCTGAGCCAAAGGCAGACGCTTAACTGACTGAGCCACCCAGGCGCCCCCAAAGACATATTCTAGACATGTGTTGAGAATCATCAAATATTTTGAATATCTTTGAAAGCTTTGGGCCTGTTCCTACAAAAACCAAACATATGCACATAAATGCAGTGTTGTGTTTACGAATTTGGGGGGATGTGTTTTTGTCAACCACACCTTCAATTGCTTTTACCAAATGGCTTCTGTTTTTGGAGTAACGTTGACTTATACAAATTGATCAGGAAAGTTCAAATAAGTGAAAAATTTAATTTAAAAGATCTGGGTAGGGACCTGTGGGTTGCTTAGTTGGTTGAGTGTCTGCCTTGGGCTCCGGTCATGATCCCAGAGTTCTGGGATCAAGTCCCACATTGGGCTCCTTGCTCAGTGGGGAGCCTGCTTCTCCCTCTGCCTACTACTTCCCCTACTCGTGCTCTCTCTCTCTGACAAATAAGTAAATAAAATATTTTTAAAAAGCAGAAGAGCTGGGTAAATCTCCCTCCTGGTAGAGAATCCTGTTAAGTTATATATGTATTTAGATCATGCAAGACCTGGAACGTTCAGTCCAAGACATAGTTTGACCACAATCATTAAGTCTGGCAAATGGGAGAGGATTGAAATTTCTGTCACCAAAGAAAGCAAAGTCTTGGGAGTCAATATACTCACAATATTAAGGGGTTCATAGGAAAAATTATTATATTGGTGTTTCCATGTGTTATATATTTTTATTCTGTAGTATACTGACAATGTTGAATTTTACTTGAACTTTGTGCCGCTGGAAAATAGCAATGATTAAGAAATTCTCCCAACCTTCTTACTTCGAAGAAACACCCTTCTACATATGACTTGGATAAGACTCACACATGTTTCCCTGGTTTATCTATAACAAGACCAGACAGATTCTCCAAATTCCCATTATTTGTCTCATACATAATTAGCTGAACTGCTTGTTCCTACTAATCAGTCAGAACAAAATGCGTGTTAGCCAAACTTTAATTAAATATATTTATTTCCACCAGGTTCTTGAACTTTGATGAAACTTCAACCTGCATACCACCCCTCCTTAACCACCATCCTGACAATAGGTGGGCCTCAGGATAAAACATTCTCTAATCTAGTATCTGATCACTTCATCTCTTCATTCTCTTGCCACACTCAGTTCCTTCTAGCCTTGCTTACTTCTTGCAAAAGAAAAACTCTTTTTGGTACTGAGTAGTTCCTATATCATGGCAGTATATTAAACATCTCTGCTTTCTACCAAATAGAATATCAGACAACATTCAGTGATATTCTGGTGTTGATATTTGTCAAATATCAATTCATATGATCAAATGTTTTCATTTCCTAGCCATAGTAGATTTTTAAACTTCCATTACAGAAATATAATTCCGGTTGCTTGATTCCTTAAAAAATAACGTTTTTTAAAAAAATTACATTTATGGAGTTTCAGGAAATGAATACCACAATTTTATATGTGAAAATATAGCAATAAGAGTAGAAAAAATAAAAATCAATAGAATAAAAAGAGAAGGAATTGAAAAGATGAGATCAAATTTTGAAAGTTCATAATAACGGATATATAAATAGAAGAGATAATAGAATTGTATCTGAACAAATTATCAAGGTAAACATAATTTATTTAATACAGCATGTGTCCGTACCTCATAATCTGACATAAATCAAACCACAATGTGGAAAGTTATTGAGATCCTCAATGAACACAATGTTCATTATAAATATCCAACAAAAATGGAGTGTGTAAAACAGGAGATATGATTAGGTACAACAAAAGAAATTCATTAAAAAGAGAAAAAAAAGCTGCTTTTCTTCCTATAAGAGACTTTGTGACTACCAATTATTAAAATAATTTCCAACTTCTAATATATTTTAATTCAGTACATTAAAATCAGAAGAGATGGCCTGTCTTATACAAACTTTGTGCAGGAACATTTCCATCTCTTTTATTTTATTAAACTTATATCTGCATAAACAACACATAAATCATTCTAATAATAAATTCTGATCAAACAAATAAGCAAAGCAAATCAATATAGTTGGAGGAAAAAATATATATCCTATCATGAGGGATACAAGTGGAAAAAACTTTTAATTTTCTCATGAAACAATTGATAAACAGCATAAATTTCAGTGTGTTTAATGGCTAATTTCACAGAAATGGGGTAGGGAATAAAATATTCCTCCTGCAATAGGCATCAACCACTAGTTTGAGGGGAGGGGTTCTTAATTGACATTTAATTCATATACCATGATCTCTATCCAATTTCAGAGCTTTTCATCACTACAAAGAAATCTTATACCCATTTGTAGTCACTCCCTATTCCCTCCATCCCCTAAACTTTCTCAGCTTTCTATTTCTATGCATTTGTATATTCTGAGTATTTCATATACATGAAATTTAAAAATTTGTGGCCTTTCATGTCTGACTTCTTTCACTTAGCGTAATGTCTTCAAAGTTTATCCAAGTTATAGTATGCAACAATACTTCATCCCTTTTTTGTAGCCAGATAATACTCCATTATATGAATGTATCATGTTTTGTTTATGGATTCACCAATTGATAGACATTTGGTTTATTTCTGCTTTTTAGCTATTCTGAATATATTATGGATATTTATATACAAGGTTATTGGTGAATATGTGTTTCCAATTCTCTTGAGTATATTTCTAGGAGTGGAATTGCTGGGTAATATGGTAACCCATGTTTAATATTTACAAAGAACTGTCAACATATTTTACAAAAATGCCATGCCATTTTTATTTTCTCTAGCAATGTATGAAGATTCCAGTATTTCTAAATCCTTGTCAACATTTGTTTTTGTCCATTCTTTTGATTTTAGCCATCCTAGTGGATATGAAGTGACATATCATTGTACTTTTGATTGTCATTTCCCTAATGACTAAGGATGTAAAGTATCTTTTCATTTGCTTAGTGGCTGTGTGTTTATTTTCCTTGGGGAAATATCTATTCATATTTGTTGTCCATTTTTTTTAAATTGGGGGGTTTGGTTTTTGTTGTTTTTAGGAACTTTTTATATATTTTGAATTCTAAATCTTTATTAGATATGTGATTTACAAATATTTTCTATCCTTATATAGATTCTTTTCACTTTCTAGATAGTGTCCTTTGATGCACAAAAATTTTTAATCTTTATGAAGTTCAATCTATCTTTTGTTGTTCATGCTCTTGGTATCATATCTAAGAATCATTTGCCAAATCCAAAGTCATGAGGATTTACTCTTGTTTTCTTCTAAGAATTGTATACTTTCAGCTCTTTTTTTTTAAAGATTTTATTTATTTATTTGAGATAGAGAGAATGAGAGAGAGAGAGCACATGAGAGGGGGGAGGGTCAGAGGGAGAAGCAGGCTCCCTGCCGAGCAGGGAGCCCGATGCGGGACTCGATCCAGGGACTCCAGGATCATGACCTGAGCCGAAAGCAGTCGCTTAACCAACTGAGCCACCCAGGCACCCAACTTTCAGCTCTTATATTTAGGTACTTGATCCTCTTTCAGATGTTTTTTCGTATATAGTGTGGGGTAGGGATACAAATTTATTCTTTTGCATATGGATACCTAGTTGTACCAGCATCATTATTTAAAAGAGATTGTACCTTCTGCCTTTAAATAATCTTAGCATTTTTTTTCAAAAATCATGTGCCTATAAGATCAATTGCCTATGAATTCTATGATCTATATGTTTATTCTATGCCAGTACCACAATGTCTTGATTACTATAGCTTTGTAGTAACTTTTTGAGATTGGACAGCATAATTACTACAAGTTTGTTTTTTTTCAAGCTGTTTTCACTATTTTGAGTTCAACTCCCATATTAATTTTAGGTAGTATAATCTACCCAATTTCTGCTAGGAAAAGATAACTAGGATATTTGGTAGGGTTTGCATTGAGTCTGTAGATGAATTAGTGAAGTATTGCCATCTTAACAGTATTAAATCTTAAATCTTCCAATATTAAATCTTCCAATCCATAAAAAGGAAAAATATTTCTATTTATTTAAGTCTTCATTAATATCTTAAAATGATGTTTAGTAGTTTCAGTGCACAAGTGTTACACTCCTTTTTAAAAATTTATTCCTGCCACCAGGAGAGATCACAACCAACATCAAGAAATAAAAACAATTTTAAGAACATATTATGAGCAACTATATTCCAACAAATTAGGAAATCTGGAAGAAATTGATACATTCCTAGAGATGTATAAACTATCAAAACTGAAACAGGAAGACAGAAAACCTAAACAGACCCATAACCAGCAAGGAAATTGAAGCAGTAATCAAAAATTTCCCAACAAACAAGAGTCCAGAGCTGGATGGCTTCCCAGGGAAATTCTACCAAACATTTAAACAAGAATTAATACCTATTCTTCTGAAACTGTTTCAAAAAAATAGAAATGGAAAGAAAACTTCCAAACTCTTTCTATGAGGCCAGCATTACCTTGATCCTAAAACCAGATGGAAAAACATTCTATGCTCATGGAAAGGAAGAACAAATATAGTTAAAATATTTATGCTACTTAGAACAATCTATACATTCAAAGTAATCCCAATCAGAATACCATCAACTTTTTCACAGAGCTGGAACAAATAATCCTAAAATTTGTATGGAACCAGAAAAGACCCCAAATAGCCAAAGGAATGTTGAAAAAGAAAACCAAAGCTGGTTGGCAACACAATCCTGTACTTCAAGCTCTATTACAAAGCTGTAATTATCAAGACAATATGGTACTGTCACAAAAACAGACCCATAGATCAATGAAACAGAATAGAGAGCCCAGAAATGGACCCTCAAATCTACAGTCAACTAATCTTTGACAAAGCAGGAGAGAATATCCAATGGAAAAAAGACAGTCTCTTCAACAAATGATGTTGGGAAAATTGGACAGCCACATGCAGAAGAATGAAATTGGACCATTTCTTTATACCATACACAAAAATAGACTCAAAATGGATGAAAGACCTAAATGTGAGACAGGAATCCATCAAAATCCTTGAGGAGAACACAGGCAGCAACCTCTCTGACCTCGGCCACAGCAACTTGTTGCTAAACAAGTCTTCAAAGGCATGGGAAACAAGGGCAAAAATGAACTATTGAGACTTCATCAAGATAAAAAGCTTCTGCACAGCAAAGGAAACAGTCGACAAAACCAAAAGACAACTGACAGAATGGGAGAAGATATTTGCAAATGCCTTATCAGATAAAGGGCTAGTATCCAAAATCTATAAAGAACTTATCAAATCCAACACCCAAAGAACAAATAATCCAATCAAGAAATGAGCAGAAGACGTGAATAGACATTTCTCCAAAGAAGACATCCAAATGGCCAACAGACACATGAAAAAGTGCTCAACATCGCTCGGCATCAGGGAAATCCAAATCAAAACCTCAATGAGATACTACCTCACACCAGTCAGAACGGCTCAAATTAACAAATCAGGAAATGACAGATGTTGGCGGGGATGCGGAGAAAGGGGAACCCTCCTACCCTGTGGGTGGGAAAGCAAGCTGGTGTAGCCACTCTGGAAAGTAGTACAGATGTTCCTCTAAAAGTTGAAAAGAGAGCCACCCTATGGCCCAGCAATTGTACTACTAGGTATTTACTCAAAAAACACAAATGTAGGGATCCAAAGGAGTACCTGCACCCCAATGTCTATAGCAGCATTGTCCACAATAGCTAAACTATCGAAAGAGCCCACATGTCTATCAACATAGGAATGGATAAAGAAGATGTGGTATGTATACACACACACACACACACACACACACACACATATGTGCAGAGGAATACTACACAGCCATCAAAATGAAATCTTGCCATTTGCAATGACATGGATGGAACCAGAGGGTATTCTAGGCAAAATAAGTCAATCAGAGAAAGACAATTATCATATGATCTCACTGATATGTAGAATTTAAGAAACAAAACAGGATCATAGGGGAAGAGAGGAAAAAAATGAAACAAGATGAAATCAGAGAAGGAGATAAGCCATAAGAGCCTCTTAGTCTTAGGAAACAAACTGAGGGTTGCTGGAGGGGAGGGGGTAGGAAGATGGGGTAACTGCATGATGGACATTAAGGAGGGCACAGGATGTAATGTGCACTGGGTATTATATAAGACTGATGAATCACTGATCTCTACCTCTGAAACTAATAATACATTATATGTATTAATTAATCCAATTAATTGTATTCAATTGTATTCAATTAATTAATTGAATTTAAATAAATAAATGTATAAATAGATTTCCTAAGTATTTTATTCTTTTTGACAATATTATATGTTGAAAAGTTTTCTTAATTTAATTTTCAAATTGTTCATTGCTAGTGTAAAAAGCAATTGCTTTTTCTATATTGATCTTGTATCGTGAACCTTGCTGATCTCATTTAGTAGCTCTATTTTTTAATGTACCCCTTACAATTTTCTATATACAAGATCATGGCATCTTCAAATAGAAATAATTTTAGCTCTTCCTTTCTAATCTGGATGCCTTTTAACTCTTGATCTTACAGAGGAAAACAGTCAATTATTCAATATTAACTGTTTTCTGTAGATGCCTTTTATTGGGTAAGGAAATTCTCCTTTCTTCTGAGTTTAAGTGTCTTTATCATTAAAAGATATAATATATTGTCAAATGATTTTTATGTACCTGTTGGCAAAATCAAATATATTTCCTTTATTGTATTAATATAATGTATTACATAAATTTTCATGTATTTCAACCAACTTTGCCTTAATGCAATAAATCTCACTTGGTCATGGTTTGCAATACTTTTCATGTTACTGGATTTGTCTTGCTAGTATTTTGTTGAGAATGTCGAGAATTTTGCATGTGTATTAATAAGGGATATTACTCTGTAGCTGTCTTGTGAATTCTTCATCTGGTTTTTGTGTTAAGTAAAATTGGCCTCATAGAATGAGTTGGGAAGTGTTCCCTCCTCTTCTATTGTTTGTGAAAGATTGATGTTAATTCTTCTTAAAATATTTGGTAGAATATAACAATGAAGTCATCTGGTCCTGTGCTTTTTCTTTGTGGAAACTTTTCTAATTATTGAGTCAATTTCCTTATTTGTTATAGGTCTTTCGTATTTATCCATTTCTTGTAAAATTAGTTATGGTAGTTTCCATCTTTCTAGAAATCTGTCCATTTCCTTTAGGTCATCTAATTTGGTGATCATAGTCTTCCCTTATAAGTCTGTTTATTTCTATAACGTTAGTAGTAATGTTCTTTCTTTCATGTTAGCCCTCTCTCTTTTTAAAAAATTTTTAAAAAGATATTATTTATTTGAGAGACAGAGAGAGAGCATGAGCAGGGGGAGGGGCAGAGGGAGAAGCAGATTCCCTGATGAGCACTGAGCCCAATGTGGGGCTCAATCTCAGGAGCCTGAGATCATAACCTGAGCCCAAGTTAGATGCTTAACCTACTGAGCCACCCAGGCACCCCAGCCTTCTCTCTTCTTTAATGATTAGTTTAGCTGAAGATTATTTAATTTTGTTGATCTTTTCAGAGAACCAAATTATGTTGATTTTTCTCTGTTTGTTTTCTATTTGCTATTTCATTTATTTCCACTCCACTGTTTACAATTTCCTTCTTGTTTGCTTTAGGTTAGTTTGGTCTGCTGATTCTAGTTTCTTAAGGTGGAAAGTTTGATTATTGACTTGAGAACCTCTTTTTTTTTTTAATGTAGGCATTTACAGCTGTAAATTTTCTACTGAGAATTGATTTTGCTACAGCTCATACATTTCAGTTTGTTGTGCTTTCACTTTCATACATCAAAAAATACTTCTAATTTTTCTAGTGATTTCTTTTTTGACCCATTGGTTATTTAAGAGTGTGTTGCTTAATCTCTACATATTTATACATTTCCCAAATGTCTTATTGATTTTTAATTTCATTCCACTGAAGTTTGAGAAAATACTTTGTGTAATTTCAATCCTTTTAAATTTATGGAGACTTGTTTTATGGACTAGCAATATAGTCTATCCTGGAAAATGTTCCATGTGCATTCTATTGTTTTTGGCCTACAGATATATGCTAGGTCTAATTGGTTTCTCTGAGTATTCTCTGAATCTTCCCTTTCCTTATAGATCTTCTGTCTATCCATTATTGAAAGTTGAGTGTTGAAGTAAACCCATTTTTATTGAATTGTCCCTTCATTTATGACAGTTACTGTTTTTTTTTAAGGTTTTATTTATTTATTTGACAGAGAGAGACACAGCGAGAGAGGGAACACAAGCAGGGGGAGTGGGAGAGGGAGAAGCAGGCTTCCCGCGGAGCAGGGAGCCCGATGTGGGACTTGATCCCTGACCCTGGGATCGTGACCTCGGCTGAAGGCAGATGCTTAACAACTGAGCCACCCAGGCACCCCCATTTATGACAGTTTCTATTTTACATATACTGAGCTCTGTTATTTGGTGCATATATCTTTATGTTGATACATATGCTTTTGCATTGACTCTTTTTTTCTTCTTTTTTAAAAATTTGATTATATGGGCGCCTGGGTGGCTCAGTTGGTTGAGCAACTGCCTTCGGCTCAGGTCATGATCCTGGAGTCCCGGGATCGAGTCCCGCATCGGGCTCCCTGCTCGGCGGGGAGTCTGCTTCTCCCTCTGACCCTCCTCCCTCTCATGCTCTCTGTATCTCATTCTCTCTGTCTCAAATAAATAAATAAAATCTTTAAATAAATAAATAAATAAATAAATAAATAAATAAAAATAAAATTTTATTATGTTATGCTAATCACCATACATTACATCATTAGTTTTTGATGTAGTGTTCCATGATTCATTGTTTGCATATAACACCCAGTGCTCCATTCAGTACATGCCCTCTTTAATACCCATCACCAAGCTAACCCATCCCCCCACCCACCTCCCCTCTATAACCCTCAGTTTGTTTCTCAGAGTCCATAGTCTCTCATGGTTTGTCTCTTCCTCCGATTTCCCCCCCCTCCTTTTTCCCTCCCCCTCTCCTCTTTTTTTTTTTTTTAACAAATAATGTATTATTTGTTTCAGAGGTACAGGTCTGTGATTCAACAGTCTTACACAATTCACAGCACTCACCATAACACATACCCCCCCAATGTCTATCACCCCGCCCCTCCATCCCCCCCCCCCCCCGCCACTCCAGCACCCCTCAGTTTGTTTCCTGAGATTAAGAATTCCTCATATCAGTGAGATCATATGATACATGTCTTTCTCTGATTGACTTATTTCGCTCAGCATAATACCCTCCACTTCCATCCACGTCGTTGCAAATGGCAAGATTTTATTCCTTTTGATAGCTGCATAATATTCCATTGTACATATATACCACATCTTCTTTATCCATTCATCTGTCAGTGGACATCTGGACTCTTTCCATAGTTTGGCTATTGTGGACATTGCTGCTATAAACATCGGGGTGCATGTACCCCTTCAGATCCCTACATTTGTATCTTTGGGGTAAATACCCCATAAAGCAATTGCTGGGTCATAGGGTAGCTCTATTTTCAACTTTTTGAGGAACCTTCATACTGTTTTCCAGAGTGGCTGCACCAGCTTCCATTCCCACCAACAGTGTAGGAGGGTTCCCCTTTCCCTGCATCTTCACCAACATCTGTTGTTTCCTGACTTGTTAATTTTAGCCATTCTGACTGGTGTGAGGTGGTATCTCATTGAGGTTTTAATTTGTATTTCCCTGATGCGGAGTGATGTTGAGCACTTTTTCATGTGTCTGTTGGCCATTTGAATGTCTTCTTTGCAGAAATCTCTGTTCATGTCTTCTGCCCATTTCTTGATTGGATTATTTGCTCCTTGGGTGTTGAGTTTAATAAATTCTTTATAGATTTTGGATACTAGCCCTTTATCTGATATGTCATTTGCAAATATCTGCTCCCATTCTGTCAGTTGTCTTTTGGTTTTGTTGTCTGGTTCCTTTGCTGTGCAAAAGCTTTTTATCTTGATGAAGTTCCAATAGTTCATTTTTGCCCTTGCTTCCCTTGCCTTTGGCAATGTTTCTAGGAAGAAGTTGCTGCAGCTGAGGTCAAAGAGGTTGCATTGAGTCTTTTATTAATATAAAATATTTTTTTTTCTCTGGTAACAAATTTTGTCTCAAAGTCTATTTACCTTATATTGATATAGCCACTTTAGCTCTCTTTTGGTTATTGTTTTCATGGATTATCTTTTTTTCATCTATTTACAATCAATCTATTTGTCTTTGAATATAAAGTGTATCACTTATAGACAGCATATATTTCTATCATGTTTTATTCTTTTGTTTCTAATCCATACTCCCAAAACTTGACTTTTAATGAAAGTTTTAATCCACCTACATTTAACATAATTATTGATAAGGTAGGATTTATATCTGCCACGTGCTATTGGATAAGTGTGTTAGTGTGTGTATGTATGTATCATATTCTTTTGTTCTTCTATTCCTGCATTTTGCCTTATTTTGTGTTAAATAGATACTTTCTAGCATAACATTTTATTTCCCTGTCTTGTATCTTACTATAATTTTTAGTTATTTCTTAATAAAATTTATAGTTCATGTAATTTATAAAAATCTAGTCCAGAATAATATCAACTTAAGTTTAACAGTGTATAAAAACTTTGACCTTGTAAGAGCTCCATTACCTTCTCTCTCCTTTGTTCTTTTTTTTTGTACAAATTATATCTTTATTCATTTTATACCATCAACATAATATATAATTACTACATTATGCAGTTGTCTTTTTTTTTTTTACATTTTATTTATTTTTTTGACAGAGAGAGACATAGCGAGAGCAGGAACACAAGCAGGGGGAGTGGGAGAGGGAGAAACAGGCTTCCCGCAGAGCAGGGAGCCCGATGTGGGACTCGATCCCAGGACCCTGGGATCATGACCGGAGCCGAAGGCAGACGCTTAACGCCTGAGCCACCCAGGCGCCCTTTTTTTTTTTTTTTTTTTAGATTTTATTTATTTTTTTGACAGAGAGAGACATAGCAAGAGCAGGAACACAAGCAGGGGGAGTGGGAGAGGGAGAAGCATGCAGTTGTCTTTTAAGTAGTTGTCTCAGATAGAAGAAAAAAAAAGATTACAAAAAAAATATGTTTTTTACACTGTCTTTTACATTTACCTATGCAGTTACCTTTACTAGAGTTTGTTCTTTCTTCAGATGATGGGGTTACCATCTAGTATCCTTTCCTTTCAGCTTGAAGGATTCCCTTTAATATTTCTTTATAGCTGGTTTGCTAGTGACTAAGTCTTTGAGTATTTATCTTAGAGTGCTTAATTTCTTTTTCATTTCTGAAGGATCACTTTATTGGATATAGAATTCTTAGTTGACTGTTTTTCTTTCAACACTTGAATATGGCTTCTTACTGTCTCCTGGATTTCTTTCTTTCTTTCTTTCTTTCTTTCTTTCTTTCTTTCTTTCTTTCTTTCTTTCTTTCTTTCTTTCTTTCTTTCTTTCTTCTTCCTTCCTTTCTCTTAACATTTTATTTATTTATTTGAGAGAGAGAAAGCAAGAACAAGAACCGGGGGGGTGGGCAGAGTGGCAGAAGGAGAGGGAGAAGCAGACTCCTGGCTGAGCAGGAAGCTCAATGTGGGGCTTTTTTCTTGCTTTCATGGAAACATAAATTTTGAAGTTCCTTAATTGCCACTTTTGCTGAAATAACTCCATTTAGCCACTAGTTTTTCAAGGCATTCATATAGGTCCCAGTATTACATATTTTTGTATTACAAACATTTTCAGCAAGATGAGCCCTGGTATTGCTTCTTTTCCCATGTGATATGGAGATTTTTTTATCACGAGCTCTTCTGATCAATTTCCAGCTCCCAACATTATAGACCATCAAGCAAATAAATGTTCATTATCAACATATGAACAAGTTTTTTATCTTTCATTCCCTAAGAGTATATAAATCCAGTTATTTCCATTATAGTAGCTAGCAATCTGTTTGGAAGCAATGGCTTAGAGTATGAAGACTATACTGCTGTTCCAGTAATAATAGCCAATTTTACTTAGTATCTATAAGGCTCAGTTTCCTCAGAGGTTACATAAGACCATTCTAGCTATTCCTTATACTTGCTGTTGCTTAGAAAAAAATTAAATCATTCATGTAAACCACATAAGCTATATAAAGCCCAGAACTTAATTAACATTATTTATTACTGTTGTATTTCCTAAATTATTCTACTTCTCTTATATCTTGTTCCCTCACTTAATCTCTTTTATGACTCAGTTTGCTCCTTTGGCTAAGTATTTGAGAAAAGAAAAACACTTTCAAAAATGTATCACATTAATGACTTGGTTTTCCTTCTACTGCTATGATTAGTCATTTACATGGCATGAATGGAGAGTAAAATTATTCTGCAAAGTGTAGCTAAATGACAACCTGTTATCTTTGTCATAAATTTCACCTATGTTTGTTGTGGTATGCACAAAGACATAAAGAGAAAATATAATGAGTTGTTTTTCAATCTCATTTTCTCACTTAGAACCATTAAGGGAAGTAAAGAGTTATATTCTGTATCAAAAGGATTGCATTTATATTCTTTCATTTCTAAAATAGGTTTCTCTCTTTGAAATGGAAACAGTTTCCTAACTTAAAGTAGGTAATTACACACTCCATTAAACAAGTAATTAACAGATTACAATTTGAAAAAAGGAAAACTTGAAAATGAGCAATTCGGATTCTGAATGTGAAGAGTAATGTTATAATTAGCATAATACCTTAAGAAAAAGATTAAGAAGTACACACACACAAAAAAAAAAATAGAAAAAGAAATAATCTGTTTTCTCCATACAAATCATACACAACAAATAGTATTTCATGAGTCAAACATCATCATGGTTTTAAGAAAGCTTGGTCTTAGAAGTGTTGCTATAGTACTCTAAAATTCAAAAAGATTTCGATATATAAAATATTTTCTATCTTAAGAGGCTATGACTCTTTAAAGTCAAATGTTTTAAATTGTCTTTCAACAATAATTCCCTGAGGCAACTGGGCGATGCTAGCAAGCTCAACATGTGTAATTCAAATTGGTAATTTGAAATTGCAAAAAAATAAATAAATAAAAGAAAAAAAAAAATAAGCCAGACTCAGTGTTATGCATGTATAGTTCATTTTCACTGCAAGATTAAAAATGTGCATAAAGGGAATTCAGAGGAAACATGCACACTAAGTCTTGATTATCCTGCCTTCCAAGAAAAAAGCAAGAAAAAGTATCCATGCTAAAAGAGAAAAAAGGGCCACTCTTCCTGGTAATTTACTCTTGAAGAAAAAAAATAAAAATAAGACTGAGTAACTGAAGGCACCACTGAGAGCTTCCAAGGGTAGTCATAAAATAAAAGTCAAATAATAACTAGTCCTACAATAAGATGTTTTTTATTCATGCAAAATTCTGAGCTAAACTTGATATCCAAATCACTGCAGTAAGAAAAAAGTGGAGGGTTCTTTAAGTTGGATCTTCTGATGAAACTACCAATAGTTTTTTTCCCACCTTCTTGAAAAATGAGAGGGGCAGAGTGTGTCATCAAGTTTAAATCAGGTTTTAAACCTGATAATGATCTCTTTTCTGAAATTTGAACTGACCCTGTGAGTAAAAATAGTTCATTTAAAACATTTTGAAAAGAAAAAAAAAAAAGTCCATCAACTGTTTGCTAGAACCCATATGTTGTTTTCATTCCATATCGAAGATAAACAAAACAGATAACTCTAAAAAAAGAGGTTTCCTCCTACAAGTATACTAAAAACAGACATTCAGTAAGTTCAAATCTGCCAGCATGGAGATGCTACTGAGAATGTCAAAAAGCTATTGACTTTGGAGTAGTCATTTCTGCATGGCAGTGAAGAGAAACTGCTATTGCATGTTACTATCACGTTTGCCTTACAATATTGGTTTTCTCAGGAAAAAATACTAGTTTGAATTGAGATATCAAATGTTTTATAAATAAGAATTAAATTCAAGTCAGAGTAACTCAGTTAAGACGGGTAAGAAGTTCTGCAATTACCTTTATAACTATATTTGTGCCAATTACTTTATAAACTTTTGTTGTGATCTTATGCTAATCCTTAAGTCTTACTCATATCAACATATATGTAGAGTTTTCTGGAAATGTTTGTTTAATGAATACTTCCATAAAAATCTATAACTTATGCTTGTACAGATTTCAGCTATTACAGCACATCCATTTAGGTTTTGATGATGAAAGAATTGTGTGAAATAGGCTTATCAAGTTGAATGATTACACTATGACCTATCACTTAGGCTTGTTTTTAAAGTAGGTATGCAGAAGGTGAGCAGTAGTAGAGCACATTCAACCTGAGTTTTCTGCATATAAAGAATGACTTTTTTTGTAAATCATATTGCATTTCTTAAAAGCAGATCATGCATCATGAGTATCTTCTATGTGGCAAATCCAGGATTTGTTCACAAGAAATCACAGCTTAAGTGCTATGCTTATGCCCTAAGCATTGTGTTTGAAATTGAAAACAGAATTAGAAATATACCAGACCCTTAGGTTTGGGGAATAACTCAACAATGACAACTACTTTTCTAAAGATCAAGAATACTTGAAAATCTATATTAATTTTACAGGGCAATTCCAGGCAAAAACTTCCTGAATGTAGTTAGAGTTCTCAAAAGGTTCCAGAGTTTCCTACTTTCTCATTTCAGACATCAATTTTAGCAATTACCTGTCTTTCTCAATTATTTTGATATAGAAAAAGTATCCGGTATCCCTCCATTCACACCTCATGCCCTTAAGCAAATACTAAGGCTCTGAAGATAGTGTGACTTCTAAGTACTCTCTGGAGCTGTTTGTAGACAGAGACTGGTGGCCAAGATTTACCAAGTTTCTTATAGCTCAGAGTATGGCATATTCACACATAATCATCAGTACTGGTGGGTTGCTATGGGCAGGGGTTTTAATGAAACCTCAAAACATCTTCAACCATCTCCACTTAGAGTTAGTGAGGGCTTATACAATGCGTAGATAGATATTCTGCAAGTTTCATGACTGCACTATTGTTGAAGTGCTGATTTTTCCTATTATTTGTGATGTTTGTGGTGGTTAAATTTTAAATATCAACTTGGCTAGACTGTGGTGTCTGGTTATTGGTCAAATACCCATCTAGATATTTCTGTGTAGTTGTTTTGTAGATGTGATTAACATCTACAATCAGTAGATTTCAAACAAAGGAGATTACACTCTATAATGTGTGTTTCATCCAATCAGTTGAAAACCTTACAAGCAAAGTTGAGTTTTCTCAGAGAAGACAGAATTTTGCCTCAAAACCATAACATAGGAATCATGTCTGAGTTTCCAGTCTCCTGGATTGCCCTATGGATTTTTGACTCAAGACTGCAACATTAACTCTTGCCGGAGTTTCCAGCTGGCCCAACTCCAACCCATACAATCTTATGAGCCAATTCCTGAAAGTAAATCTGTTATTATTAGTATGCACATATCCCATTGGTTCTGTTTCTTTGGAGAACCCTGACTCTACAGAGCTATCCCAAAGTGGAATGCTATTTTATAACTAAGGTCAGAAGTAGCTAATATGCAAAGTCCAGAATACAGATGGGCTCATTTAGCACCATCAGTATTATTATTTTTTTTTATGAAATAATTCTTCCTGAATGACTGAACACAGCTGAATGTAATTAGAAACATCCAAATAGATATTTGTTACTCATTGTTCACTAGAGTATTCATCAGCTCCAGAGGTGAAAGGATGCTATTTGTGTTTAAAAAAAAAAAAAAAAAGTTGTTGGGAGTACTTCATCTGTGTTCAATACTATGCTAAATTCTGATACAAATGTGAAAGACATTTCTAAATCTATGGTATTCTTAGTCTAGTGGGAAAAATAGATGGTGGAAAAAGAAAAAGGATATCCAGAACATTACTCTAAGCAGAGGGAATATCATGTGCTGAAACATTTTGAAGAAAATGAGATGAGTTTGACAGTCATGAAGATAAATGAAGTTGAAGGGGGCGCCTGGGTGGCTCAGTCATTAAGCGTCTGCCTTCGGCTCAGGTCATGATCCCGGGGTCCTGGGATCGAGCCCCGCATCGGGCTCCCTGCTCAGCGGGGAGTCTACTTCTCCCTCTCCCACTCCCCCTGCTTGTGTTCCCTCTCTCGCTGTGTCTCTCTCTGTCAAATAAATAAATAAAATCTTTAAAAAAAAAAAAAAAAAAATGAAGTTGAAGGTGTGTGGCACATATGAGCATATTGCTGAAGACCTGAGCCTAGTCAATAGACCACAGTTAAAATTTCTTTTTTTTTTTCAAAGATTTTATTTATTTATTTGCCAGAAAGAGAGAAAGTGCAGAAGCAGGGGGAGCAGCAGGCAGAGGGAGAAGCAGGCTCCCCACTGAGCAAGGAGCCTGACGTGGGGCTCGATCCCAGGACCCTGGAATCATGACCTGAGCCGAAGGCAGACACTTAACTGACTGAGCCACCCAGCCTTCCCCACTGTTAAAATTTCTGAGCCTTATTTTTTCCTCATACACAGTTTATTTCTGGGGCAAAAAACAGAGATGATTTTATGGAAATTAAATGAGCTTATTTGTAAAGTGACTAACATACAGTAGCCACTTCAAATTATGATAGCTTTTGTTATTTTATTAATGGCTTTTCTTACATTTTTAGTTGACCTTATAAAGTATGGTCTGGCAGATATATAACATCTGGCACAGTGATTATTGAATATATGTCCCTCTCTCTTTACCTTTTGTGTCACTTCCATTGGCTACTATTTAGGCTACCATATGTCAAGCCCTTATCACCATGTCTGGTACATAGTAAAGACCTGATTATTGATAGTTAGCTTTATAAGTGCACACACCAATCTGTATCTTTTCAGTCAACCACCAATCATTCAAGTGCCTCTTTTGTTCAAAATCTTTAGTGGAGTGACTTCAACATAATGCCATTACCCCTAACTAGTTACATAACAAAATATAAAGCCAGGTTTTTGTTTTGTTTTTATTTTTGAGAATATTAATTACATTAATTTAAAAGTTGGGGATTTTTTCAATATTATCCAGATTGGAAGGATAGATAGATAGATGATAGATAGATAGATGTAGATAGATGATAGATAGATAGATAGATAGATAGATAGATAGATAGATAGATAGTCAGGTTTTTGATATAAATAAAAACTAAATTCAGGAATATAAGAAACCCTTTGACAGTGGGTAAACACTGGTTTTGGAATTGAGAGACCTGAGTTTCAGAGCTAGCTATGATATTAACTGATCATTGCAATATTAAAAAAAAAAAAGTACTAAAATTGTTTGAATTGTAATTTCACTGTCCTAAAATGAACAGATTGAATAAAATGATTCATGAGGTCCCTTTTGGCACTAATATTCCAGGATTGAGGATGTTCATGCTTTGTGAGTCATAATATACAGGTAAATCCCACCAAAAAGAATTATAGCAGATACTGCTAAATCACTGATATCCAAGCAATGAATGTGATGAGACTTAATTATTTGGGGATCATAATATCAATTAAAGAAAACTAATGTGTGGTCAGATTTTGGGGTACATAGAGACTTGGATGTTTGAATTTCCTAGGCTGAAAACCCAAAATCATCTCTCTTTTTTTGTCCTCATAAGACGAGCCTCTTAAAAATCAGAATATTTCTGTGAAGTCTGCAGAGCCAACAATCTGTCCTTGGGACAAATGCTTGAGATATGAAATATTGCATAAGAGTTTATTTAGGGGAAAAGAAGTGAAATAATCTTGAATGACTAGGGTTACTCTCCTCCTATCCAATAATCAGATAATGCTGGATAACTGTAGCAAGTAAAGATTGACCACCTGGTCCTGTAGATATTTCTCTTTTTCAAATATTGATAATACATTTCTTCATATGCATTTTTAGCTATTAAGTGCTTCTCTGGGTACTGTTCCCTTCCCAAGGGAAATAGTTGATTTATTCAACTGTTGTCTTTTTATTGAAACACCAAAATTATGGCCTGAAGTGCCAAGAAATGGCTATGCTCCTGAATGTCACTTTTATTGTCACAACCTGTCCTAACATTTGATGCCAAGTGTGGTGTGTAGGTTGGGTGTGTAGGTTGACTAATGAAATCTGTCCAGTAACCAAATGTGACAAGTCACTTGTCACAGTCTCAAATTCTTGCAACAATTATTTCTAAGACCTGGTAATATTTCTAAATTTACAAGGAAAATTTTTCAGGTTCTCTGATCACTATATTTCTTTTCTTTCTGCATTATACAATTGTATCCCCCAATTGGCATGAGGAATATAAATCAAATTCATTTTGAAACAAAGCATTGCTCATATTTTTATCAATAACAACAGATTTATTACACTAACTATAATACTGATGACTTTGTAAATTGACTTTAATAAAGTCTCTAACAAATGAGAATCAAAGATTTATATGATTTACAAGTTGATCCAGAAAAAATATCTTTCTCACAAAAGATTTTTTCAAACAAGCATTAGAGTAAACCTGTATGAATTTAGTCAGATTCTTTATTACTTGATAGACACTCTACCAGATTTTTCATCATGAACATTCAGTTATATTTTCAAATGGATTAAAAATCAAGAAAGATTTATCTTTCTATTTTTTAGGTTAAGATAGTTTACAAAATTGTCATTTACATACAACCCCTGTATTTTGCTGTGTTTTTTACCAGCTGTACTGTTATTTACTTAGTATTTTATAAATTTTCTTTGCCCAAAAATGATTATGCATGCTTTTATCACCATTATAATAACTAATACCATTATACCAAAATACTATTAAATGTTAAAGATTTTAAAAATCAACAAAAGTTGTCATTAATTTAATCAATGTAACAATTACGTGCTTAAAAACTAATTTTTCAAGAATTAGAGTAAAAATGTTTATTACAGGTCAGTAATCCAGTTTTGGATCCTTGAAACTTATTAACATTAAGATAAAGCTTAATTTAACAAGATAAATTATATAACTTTTTATATTGACCAATTCTGAGAACCTCAACTGAAATATATATATAACTAGATATATAACTATATAAACTAGAAAAATTATTTAGTTGCTTTTTGTGATAAATTCTGATTCTGAGTGTTCATTGTTAATTAAAATAAGATCAGCAACTTTGAATAACAAACTTTTGTTCCAACAGGCCATCTGAGCTGTTCTTCTGAATGTGTCGAGTCATCTGGTGATGTTTGCAACAACTGGAGACAAAAAGCATTTCTTAGAGATACAAAAGTGCTATCCAATTTGGGAAATTATATATGAAGATCTTTTACTTTTGCTATGCATCAACAATGTTTTTGTAATGTTCAAATTTTTTTTTTGTAATGTTCAACTTTTCAACATGTAGCACTTCAGATGAATTTATAACTAAGTATCCCAACACATAAAATAATATAACATACCATGGTCAAGGCTTGATGACTGATGTTCCAGTTTTGCCATCAATGAGTTCAATCTGTCTTGAATGTGGAATACTGCTATAAATGGATTTTATAAAGATAAATTAAGGCTGTGCCACAGGGCTGAAAGAACTGCAAAATATTCTAATATATAAAGGCAGTCTCTATTGATGCATACAATGTCACATATTAAAGGTTTTAACCATGAAAAACAGCCGCTAAAGTTGTCCTTCTGCCTCAGTAGAGAAGGGAAGGCTTACAGCATTCACTTTCAATTAAAAAAAATCTTGTAATTTCCCAATTCTAGACAAATTTTAGGAAATATTTCAAGAGTTCAGTGGTCTCTCTTTATAATGATAGATTTTTTTTTTTTCAGCTTTGTGTGTGTCAATTTTAAGTCTTCCACATATCTGGGGTGGTGTGGGTTGGAGGACAGTGTATGTATGATATGGAGCATAACTTTCTGTGATAGAATTTGACCATGTAGAACAACATGTTCTTATTTTGTACCAACTATGACTTTAGTGCTCTTTGTGTTCATCCCAGTAAATCACTTTCAGACTATGTCATGAATTTATTACATAAGTTCTAAAATCTCTACTCCATTGTACTGAATGGCCAAGACTGACAGAACTAAAAGATCTCCACAGTCACAGTATTTAGCTTATTTGTAATACACTGAATACTAACTAAAATCACAACATCAAAGGATTAATCCATTTTGAGTGAATAGAACAGATTTTATTCTCGTTGTGATAATATTTACTGCCTTAAGTTTTTGGCTATCTCTGTAATTTTGCAATGAACCATTTTATTTGACAGAATCAACTTACCAGTTCCTTTGCTTGTCCCTGCTTATTATTTTAAACAATTTTGGTAACAGATATAATAAGTGTATTTACAAATTACTCCAGGAACTGTAAGCTTTGCAAGTAAATAAAACATGATAAATGAGTATTCTAAAATATTAGCATTTTTATCCAATTAGAGTGTTAAGTTTCTAAAATGCTTAAACATCTTTCCATATTACCCTATTCTTTGGAAGTTTCATAATGCTGCTTGAGGTCAGATAGTATCCTATCAGAATTGGGAAGCATCTCTAAACTTAAAGGAAATAGTTTGTTCTTATTTAGAGTTTCATAAAAATTTATAGTTTATTTTTTTTATTTTTTTTATTTTTTAAAGATTTTATTTATTTATTTGACAGAGAGAGAGATAACGAGAGCAGTAACACAAGCAGGAGGAATGGGAGAGGGAGAAGCAGGCTTCTTGCCGAGCAGGGAGCCCAGTGTGGGACTCGATCCCAGGACCGTGGGATCATGACCTGAGCCGAAGGCAGACGCTTAACAACTAAGCCACCCAGGCGCCCAAAAATTTATAGTTTAAATATTTTTATCATACTTTCAATATTTACTTTGCAGCTGTTACTTCTACAAAACTAATAAAAAATTAAGGTTATTAATTTGTGTCTCTCTCTGAAGACATATGCAGATTACATCACAATCAAATGTAACAATATTAATAGTGCTACCAGTAATAGTAGTAATAGCTACAATTTAATATCTATACTATGTGCCTGATGTTATTTTGAGCACTTAATCATACTAACTTCTTGGCTCCTCATATCATATTTAAATAACTGTCACCTCTATGTATTAACATTCTCTTCTTTAAAACCAGTGATCTGAAATAGGTTCCATAGAGTAGAAAACATACCCTCTCACACACACACAAACAAAAAGCACAAAATCAATTCCCACTCATTTTATTTCATTCATACATAATTAGCAGACTTATTATTAACTTCTTGAAATGTAGTTACACTACCCTGATAAAAAAAGTTGAGATAATGCATGTCAGCCAGTATGTGAAAACCCATGCCTTCAACTTATATCATCCTACTATTCATGCTTACAAACCATAATGGTAAAACATTTCAATTTAAAGGCTTAAATCACCCTTTCTGGACTTTCTGAGTACCTAGTCATATTAAAACAGATTAACATGAGGGGCGCCTGGGTGGCTCAGTTGGTTAAGCATCTGCCTTCAGCTCGGGTCATGATCTCGGGGTCTTGGGATTGAGCCCAGCATAGGGCTCCCTGCTCAGCAGGGAGTCTCCTTCTCCCTCTCCCGCTGCCCCTCCCGCTGCTTGTGCTCTCTCTCTCAAATAAATAAATAAAATCTTAAAAAAAAGCAGATTAAGGTGTCACTATTTACTTTAGCTCCATCCTAAAGCAGCAAAACATTCCTTAAATATCAAGCTTGGTGTGTTAATTATATTTTTCTAATGTGCATTCAAATAAATACCCAAATATTAAGCCAATGATTAGATATCTGTAAGGCTTAAGCTTTCATAAAGTATACAAGTTACCTGTAAGATTCTTCTAATGTTTTTAGGTGCTCCTTTGAGCTGAAGGGAAATAATAATTTCACTTGATTTATACATATCTTTTACGGATGTCAGTAGTGACTTTGGTCATTTTAATGCTTGTGCTGTCCCTTTGAGAGTGAAAAGAGGATGGGGGCAGTGGGCTTGAAGGAGAAAATCCCACACTCACATTGTAGAAAAAGTCTTTTTTGTTTTTTAATCCACAGATAAGAATATACGGATATTGCAGCTGTTAGCCCGAGGACTGACGACTGCACATAAAAGATTGCAGCAAATGAAGATTTTATTGCCCCTCTCTAACTTTCTAAAATGACACGGAAGCTTGCATGTTCTGGGCACCATTCCCAGAAGTATAGAATTCTCTCCAGAAATCCACAGATGCTCTTCTGAGAATGATGGCAGCACTGGCAACACAAATGAGCTGACAGTGTGCAACCATTCCTGGAAGCACTGCCTTCTGGAGAGGAGACTTTCAGGAAAAAATACCAAATTTAATTCTGTTCTGTTCTTCGCATAGCCTATGTATTTTTAAAACTCAGAGATTAATATTATGTGGGAGGCAAAAGCAAGTTTCTGACTGCTTGGAGAAATCACTAATAAATTTTTTGAAATTGGAGACATGTTGGTCTGAGTTATCAATGACTGGAGTATATGAGGCACCATTTAAAGAAAAACTGGAAACAGTTACTTCACGGCCAACAGACCAATTCATTATGCTTTGCCTGAGAATGCCACACTGTACTTACATTTAAAATAAATACTTACTTTTAAACTATAAAATACTTCCTTTAAAAGTAAAACAGTTGCAGACAATAAAGTCCTGCATTATCATAATTACTTGTATTTCACAGTGACTTTATCTTAGATTCATAGGCTGTTAATTTTTAAAAGTGACCTTAGAAACCATCTACCAAATTCTTTATTTTTTTTATAGGCTCCTAAGAGATTAAGTGACTTACTCAAGATGAGTAAGTGACACAAATGGAGCTCTCCTTAATTCAAGGATAATATTTTACCTTTACCAATTTCCAAAGAGTTCAAATTTATTATTTCATTTGAGAAATCTAGAAAACCTATGCAGGTGTTATGATAAATGAAAGAAATGGGACCCAAACAATTTAACGAAATTGATTTACAAAATATGTTTCACAGGATTACAAAACTTAAAACCACAAGTTTTTGCATTTTATACAATACATCACTATATATACTAATTGTTCATTCTCAAAATGGCTAATTATATTTTATAAGTTTCCTATTTTATATTTTTGTTAAATTATACCAGAGGAAACTCTCCTTATTGTATATGTAGTAGTTATTTTTCTGTTTTAAATACAAGAAAGAATCCATTGTAACACCTCAGGAAGAAAATTACTTTAACAGCTACTTGATCAATTGACATACAATTGCAAAGAATGGAGTTTTGTCATTCACAAAGTATTCACTTTTAGATGCATAAGGAATAAATGTGTATTTTGCAATACAAAAATCAATCAAGTTCCCTCTCATTGGTGGAATTGTTCCTGATGGAAAGAATATAATAAATGACAATATCATGATTCAGTTCATTCTTGAGGCTTTCATGTAATTTTCTGTTTCTATGTCAGTTTTTCCTACATAATATCAGAGTGATCAGAGGTAGGATTCACACTCTATCTTTAAATGTGTAGTTTCTAGCACAGGACCTCGTATATTCTAGCCTTTCTGTAAATGCTTTGTGTGAATGAATGATTCTGGTGTATAATCACAAAAAAGGAGCCCCCACATTTAGTAATTAAGTCAAAATCAGACACAAGAAGGAAAAAGCAACTGATAGGTAATATCAGTCTGATATCAGTCTTGAATGTCTTTAGGGTTTCAATCCAAATTGTTGAGCACTTTTATGGTGCAGTACTCTGTCTCACACTTTCCCTCCCTCCATTTCTTCTTATTAAGACTGTTCATTGAAGGGGCGCCTGGGTGGCTCAGTCAGTTAAGCATCTGCCTTCAACTCAGGTCATGATCCCAGGGGCCTGGGATCGAGCCCCGCATCGGGCTCCTTGCTTGGCGTTTTGAGGGGGGCTGCTTCTTCTTCTCCCATTCCCTCTGCTTGTGTTCCCTCTCTCTCTGTCAAATAAATAAATAAAATATATATATATAAAAAGACTGTCCATTGAAGATGACACTACAAGATGATGAGATAATGTGGCTACCCAAATTAATTGGTTTCTCCCTATATTTGTCTCAATATGTGAGTTGCTGGATAGGAGTAAATACTTTTGGCAATTTTCTAAGACTTGTTCATTTTCTATTTCAGCATTCATTTTTATTTTATCTAATACAGCATATTTATTAAAAGATGGAAAAGAAATGAAGACATTCACAGATCCATCATTTCATTTTGCTAAGAATAAAAAATGTGAAAACACAAAATTGTGCTGCCTCTATCACTTATACCCAAGTACAGTGGCTTCTGACTGATAGACGATCTAAAAAAAAAGCAAACACATATTAGAAATATTCCTACAATTGCAATTGCCTGACTTGGGACAGATGTGTTTGTATATTATTTGGACAGTAGGTGAAGGCTTGACAGAGCACTTATTCTATCTACTGGTCTGTTACTCTACTAAATTTTATGTGGAGTAATACCAGTAAGAAAACAAACAAACACTTTTTTCTTCCCATAATTATATTTGGCAGACTTATTGTTCTGTGCATTTGCAGGTAGCAGTCACTCAAATACAATGATCTAAACAGATTCCAGATATTGATTTCTTGGCAAAGATTCTCCTACTGCCCTAGAAAAAAAATTGTATGATAAACCATTATACAATAACTGTATTCTCTCTGTGCTTCTCCGTGTGTGTGTGTGTGTGTGTGTGTGTGTGTGTGTGAGCTGCTCCAGCATATTGGTCATTTTTTTTCAGAGAAACAATGGCAAAATCTTCTCAAATAAATTAACATGTCCAAATCAACCATAACTCTTTAAATAGAAAAAAGTTAACACTGTAATTCAAAGAAAAAAGGACATAGGGAATGAGAGGGGTAAAGCATATGGATCATTTTCTTTGATATGAGTAATAACACTGTTTACTCTATGAAAGAAGTTTAGTCAATCTTCATAAAGTAAGCCAGAAAATGTTCATAACTGCTTATTTTAAAATGCATGGTAGGACTGGAAATCACATGTCATATTAAAAGTTTTATTCCTGGAGTGCCTGGGTGGCTCAGCCGGCTATGCATCAGATTCTTGATTCTGGTCAGATCATAATCTCAGGGTCATGAGACCAAGCCTTGCATCAGGCTCCACGCTCATCAGGAATCTGCTTGAGATTTTCTTTCTCTCCCTCTCCCTCTGCTCCTACCCCTGCTCCATGTTCTCTTTCTATCTCTATCTCTCTCCATCTCAAATAAATAAATAAATCTTTTAAAAAAAATTCCTTAATTTTTCAATTATCTGTTCAACTAATATCATTGGGTACCTATTTTGTACCTGGTGTTTTTATAGGAACTAAAATATGTACCAATAAACAAAATCTTGCTCTTGCTAATCTTATATGCTAGTGGACAAAGATAGAAGTAGATAAAGTAACAAATAAATACATTATTTATCAGGTAATATTAAACACTAGAAAGGAAAAAAAAAAAAGGTAGGTAAGTGAAAGAGAGACATTAGGGAGAGATTCCAGACAGAGGTAACAGTAGGTACTAATGATCTTGAAAAGTGTCTGGTGTGTTGATGAACGAACATGAGATATAATGGTAGAGGGTTATAGATGTACTAGATAAAATCATAAAGGTGCATATTGTTCAGGGTTTTTTATTATGGAAAAATATACATAAGATAAAATCTACCATTTTGAAGTGTACCTTTCAGTGGCATTAGGTATGTTCATATTATTGTTCTACCATCACCACCACTCCAAAACTTTCTCATCATCTCAAACTGAAACTGTGTACCTGTTAAATAACTATTCTCCATTCCTCCCTCCCCCCCCAGAACCTGGTAACCACTATTCTACTTTCTGTATCTATGAGTTTGACTATTCTAGGTATCTCATATATGTAAAATCATACAATAAATGTCCTTTGGGAGCTGTCTTAGTTCACTTGCAATAATGTTGCCCAAATTCATCCCATATTATAGCATTTGTTAGAATTCCATTCATTTTGAGAATGAATAGTATTCTATTGTATGTGTATACCACATTTTCTCATTTCATTCATCTGTCAATGGAAGTTTAGGTTGTTAACACTTTTTGGCTATTGTGAATAACACTGCTGTGAACCATGGTGTACAAATATCTGCTCAAGTTCCTGTTTTCAGTTCTTGTGTATATACCCAGAAGTGGCACTCATGAATCATACGGTAATTTTATGTGTAATTATATGAATAACTGTCATTCTGTTTTTCATAGCAGTTGCACCATTTACTTTCCCATCAATAATGCAAAGGATTTCAACTTCTCCACATCCTTTCCAACTCTCAGGGTTTGGGGGTTTATCGATAGTAGCCTTCCTATTTGGTATGAAGAGTTACCTCATTGTGGTTTTGATTTGCATTTGCTCATGATCAGTTATGTTAAACATCTTTTCATGTGCATATTGGCCATTTGCAAATCTTTCAAGAAAAGTTCTTTGCTTGTTTTTTTAAAGATTTTATTTTTATTTATTTATTTATTTTAAAGAGAGAGCGAGAGACCCTGTGCACGCACATGTGAGTGGGGAGTAATAGAGTGGGAGGGAGATGGAGACGGAGAAAGAATATGAAGCAGACTTCACACTGAGCACAGAGCTAGATGGAGGACTTGATCTCACCACTTCAAGATCATGACCTGAGCCAAAACCAAGAGTCAGGCACTTAACACTGAGCCACACAGGTGCTCCCCTTTGCTTGTTTGTTTTTCTGTTGTTGTTAAGTTGTGGGGGTTCTTTTTCTATTCTGCATATAAATCCCATATCAGATATAGGATGTGAAAATATTTTCTTCCATTCTGTGGGTTGCTTTTATATCCTACTTACAGTGTCCTTCAATGCACAAAAGATTTTATTTTTTGTTTTGTTTTGTTTTTTTTAAAGATTTTATTTATTTAACAGAGAGAGACATAGCGAGAGCAGGAACACAAGCAAGGGGAGTGGGAGAGGGAGAAGCAGGCTTCCCGCAGAGCGGGAAGCCCGATGTGGGACTCAATCCCAGGACCCTGGGATCATAACCTGAGCCGAAGGCAGACGCTTAATAACTGAGCCACCCAGGCGCCCACAATGCACAAAAGATTTTAATTTTGATGAAGTCCAATGTATCTATTTTTCTTTTGTTTGCTTGTGTTTTTGTGTTATATCTAAGAAATCATTACCAAATCCACTGTCATGAAGCTCTTCCCCTGTTTCCTTTTAAGGATTTTAGGTTTATTATCCATTTTGACTTAATTTTTGTAAAGTAAATTAATTTTTGTAATACAGTGTAAGATAAGGATCCAACGTCATTCTTTTGCATGTGGATATCCAGTTTACTCAATACCATTTGTTGAAAAGACTGCCCTTTCTCCATTAAATGGAATTAGTACTCTTATTGAAAAATCATTTGAACATATTTGCGAGAGTTTATTTATGATCTCTATTCTATTCTATTGATCTATGTATCTGTCTTTATACTAGTATAATGTTTTAATTACTGCAGCTATATAGTTTGTTTTGAAATAAAGGAATGTGAGATTTCTATGTTGTTTTTCAAAATTGATTTGGCTATTTGGGGTCTCTTGAAATTCCATATGAATTTTAGAATGGATTTTTCAGTTTCTGCAAAAAAATGTTGAGACATTGCTAGGTTTTGTATTAAATCTGTAAGATAACTTTGGGTAGTATTGATATTGTGATGGTTAATTTTATATGTCAGTTTGGGTCACAGGGTACTCATATATTTGGTCAGGCATTATTCTAGCTTCTGTAACGGTGTTTCTGGATGAGATTAACATTAGAATTGGCAAACTGAATAAAGCAAATTGCCCTTCCTAATGTGAAAGGAGCTCATCCCATCAGTTGAAAGCCTGAATGGAACAAGAGTTAAGTGGGAGGATTCTCCTGCTACCTGACTGCCTTTTAGCTGGGATATCAGTTTCTTTCTGCCTTTGGACTTGAACTATAACTATACCACCAGCTTTCCTTTATCTCTAGTTTGCCAACTACAGATCTTGAGACTTAGCTGCCATAATTGCATGAGCCAATTTCTTTTTTTTTTTAATGAATTAATTTCTTTCTTTTAGAGAGAGAGAAGAGAGAGAGATCAAGAGCAGAGGGAGGGGCAGAGGGAGAGGGAGAGAAACTCCAGCAGACTCCCCGCTGAACACAGGGCCTGACCCAGGTTTGAGCCCATGACCCTGAGGTCATGACCTGAGCCAAAATGAAGAGTCAGAGGCTTAACAGACTGAGCCACTCAAGTGCCCTGAGCCAATGTCCTATAATCTCTCTTTCTCTCTCTCTCCTTCCCTCCCTATTTCCTGCACACACATATCCTTGTTTTGTTTTTCTGGAGAACTCCAATATAGACATCTAAACAATTTTATGTCTTCTAATCCTGAACATAGAATATTATATATCCTGTGTTTTCAGTGTATAAGTCTTTTGCCTCCTTGGCTAAGTTTATTTACAAACATTTTATTCATTATGATGCTTTTATAAATTGAATTATTTTCTTAATTTAGTTTTCAAATTGTTCATTATTAGTGTATAGAAATTCAGCTATTTTTTTCTGTCTTTAATTTGTATTCTATTCGTTACTCAATTTATTAGTTCAAACAGTGGTTTTTGTTTTTTGATGTTTTTTATTTCTTTTTCTTGCCTAATTACTCTGGCTAGAAATTACAGTACTATGTGGAACAGAAGGGGTGGCAGTATGCATTTTTTTTTTTTTTTCCTGATCATAGAGAAAAAACTTTCAGTCTTTCACCACTAAGTACGATGTTTGCTATGAGTTTTTATATATAGCTTTATTATGTTGAGATAGTTTCCTTCTATTTCTAAGTTTTTTGAGTGTTTTTATTATGAAGGATCAGAATTTTTTTTTAAAGATTTTATTTATTTATTTGAGAGAGAGAGAATGAAAGAGAGCACATAAGAGGGGGGAGGGTCAGAGGGAGAAGCAGACTCCCTGCCGAGCAGGGAGCCCAATGCGGGACTCGATCCAGGGACTCCAGGATCATGACCTGAGCCGAAGGCAGTCGCTTAACCAACTGAGCCACCCAGGTGCCCTGAAGGATCAGAATTTTGTCAAAGGCTTTTTTTTTGTATCAATTGAGATGATCATGTTTTTTTTTTTTCTTTATTCTATTAATGTGGTATTATACTGATTTAGTTTTTTAAAAATATTTTATTTATTTGAGAGAGAGAGAGTAAGAGAGAGCACAAGAGCAGGGCGAGGGGCATAGGGGGAAGCACACTCCCTGCTGAGCAGGGAGTCCGATATAGGGCTCCATCCCTGGACTCTGGGATCATGACCTGAGCCGAAAGCAGATGCTTAACTGACTGAGCCACCCAGGTGCCCCTATATTGATTTAATGTTTTAAATATAGAACCATCATTGCATTTCAGGAATAAATTTTTCTTGGTCATGGCAAATAATTCTTTTAATATGCTGAGTTTTGTATGCTAGTATTTTGTTAGGAATCTTTATATTAATATTTATAGAGATTACTGGTCTGTAGTTTTCTTGTACAGCCCTTGTCTGGCTTTAGTATCAAGTCAATACTGGACTCATAGAATGCGTTAGGAACTATTCCATCCTCTTCAATTTTTGGAAGAGTTTGAGAAGTGTTGGTGGACAGTTTTTCTTTAGATGTGTGGTAGAATTTACCAGTGAAGCCATCTGGACCAGGACTTTTCTTATCAGAGAGGTTTTTATTACTGATTAAATGTTTTTACTAGTTATAGTTTATTTTTATTTCTTTATGATTCAATCTTTGTAGGTTTTGTGTTTTTAAGAATGTGTCCATTTTATTTAGGTCACACAACCTGTTTAGTGTATAATTGTTCATAATGCTGTCTTATAGCCCTTTATTTCTTTTTTTTTAATTTAAATTCAATTAGCCTACCTACAGTGCATCATTAGTTTCAGATGTAGAGTTCAGTAATTCATCAGTTGCATATAACACCCAGTGCTCATCATATCATGTGCCATCCTTAATGCCCATCACCCAGTTACCCCATCCTCACACCCACCTCCCCTCCAGCAACCCTCAGTTTGCTTCCTATAGTTAAGAGTCTGTCATGGTTTGTCTTAACCTTTTATTTCTGTAGCATTTGTAGTAATGTCTCTACTTTCATTTTTTATTTTAATAATTTTCATTTTCTTTTTTTTTTCTTATCCAGTATAGCTAAAGGTTTACCAATTTTGTAGATCTTTTTGAAGAACTAACCTATGATTTTGTTGACCTATTAGTTTTCTATTCTTTGTCTCTTTTATTATTTCCTTTCTTCTGCTTGCTTAGGTTTAATTTATTCCTATTCTTTATTCTTTTTTTTTTAATGCTCTTGTATGGACTTTGACTTTAATTGGGAATAAAATGTGAAGCCCTCAGAAAGTTTGAAAAATGGAATGGCATAGTCTGACAAATTTTTTAAATGATGACGTTTGCTTTGTGCTGGAAATAGATCAGAGTGATATAAGGGCAAAACCATAAGAACAGTTAAGAAACAATCCCGGGGGCAAAATAATGGTGTCTTGAACAGTAATGACAGCACGTAGACATTATCTTCCTTTTTTTTTCTCTGTAAAACAAAACAAAACAACAACAAAACAAAAAACTAACAACAACAACAAAAAGGTATCTGGTTGATCCTGGGATGGGTTAGAAGTTCCTAGATGTTTGAGGAGAAAGTAGAGATGTGCTGTGGTCCTTTGGAACAGTGAGAAAGTATAGAAACTAAACAAGTGTGATAGGATGGCTCCATAGAATTAAGGACCCAAAGATATTAGCAATCAAAACATTGAGGCCCGACCATACTATGGAATATTTTTGATGACCATATTATACAGCACAGGTGTATACCTAAAGTAAATGTAGAGTTAGAATAAGCAGGTTTATTGACTGCAAATGAGTATGATGACATAAAAGAAATGAAATGTGATTAATTCTAATGAAGCATCAAGGTATTCATGTTGAGTAAGAAAGAGTTAGAACATAATATTAGTTTAATTTCCTGCTATAATAAGTTTCTACAAAATTAATGGCTTAAAACATCACAAATTTATTATCCTACAGTTTTGGAAGTCAAAAGTCTGACTCAGGTCTCGTGCTAAAATCAAAGTGTAAGAAAGGCTGAGTTTCCTTCTGGGAGGCTCTACAGGAGAAACCAATTCCTTCTAATTTTTGGCTTCTAGAGGCTGCTTACATTTCTTAGCTATTGACACTCTTCCTCCATTTTCAAAGTCATCAATAGAGGTAGGCTTTATCATGTCTCATTACTGACATATTTTGCTCCCTTCTTCCCCTTTTTAAAAACACTTGTGTTTATATTAGGTCCATCCAGATCATCGAGAATAATTTCTTCATCTTGGGGTCTTTAACAAATCACATCTGCAAAGTTCCTTTTGTCATGTAAAAGAATATATCCACGAGCTGTAGAGATTAGGACATGAACATTTTTCTGCCTATTACAGTGATGAAGTAAAGATAAGTGAAAAAATAGTAGGAGGAATGGATTTTAAGATCCAGTGATTTGGGAAGATTGTTAGAGTATGATTATTATAAGGAATGATCTGGTGTGGCTGAGGCTGTTTCCTAATATCCGTTTTCTGTTATTCTTTCTGGGCACACAGTTGGATATACTTTCAAGTCTCCCTTGCAGGTAGAAGTAGCCTTATGACTGAGCTCTGGTCAATGGAGCATGAGTAAAATTGGTATATATCATTTTTAATTCTGGTCCACAAAGTCATCCTGTATGTGTTCCTTCTCTTTTCCCTCTGATGTCTGGGGGAAAAAAAATGTACTATTTACATAAAAAATTAAAATTAAATAGAATTAAAGATTCAAGTTCTCAGTCACGCTAACCATATTTCAAGTGCTTAATAGCTAAATGTGACTATTGACTACAGCATTGATCAGTTCAAATATAGAGTAGTTACTTTACTGCAGAAAGTTCTACTTGTTAGTGCTAGATTAAAGGAAGGCAAAGCCACAAAAAGGAAGAAGCCCAGTTCCCTAGCTGACTGCATATAGAAACTCATCCCCACTCTTGACTGACATTGGGCTAGTCTGGGATCAATAAGTAAAATTTCCTTGTGTTCACTCAGAGAGATTTTACATTCTTTATTATAGCTCTTAACACTCTAACACAGCTAGAAAGAAAAGAAATGAGATGGTAGACATTATGCTGCACCACACAGATTTCCTTTGGGAAATAACAGACTTATTAACCTAGCTAATAAGACTGAGGAAATATAAAGGCCTGAGTCTCTTGCCCCAATTTTCAGACATCCTGAAGAGTCACTTGAGACATCCCTTGATTTACATGACAGCTTCCTTTCTCCTTCTGCCCAGTCCTACTTACTTTCCTTCCCTTCTACAGGTGTTTCTGTTTTGTTGTGTCATTTTCAAGAGTACTCACTAATAGACCTCCTGCGTGCTAACCAGCACCGCAGAGTCTGATTCCTGGGGAACACAATCTACAACAGTTGATACTGGATTTGGGTCAAGAAAGCAGAAGCTGGAATAGGATATAAGAATTGCATCACCTGCCACCTAGATATTAATAAGGGCCCCATCATTGGTGGTAGATGAAGCACAGAGAAACCTTGTTTCTAGTTGATGGTTCAGTTGTTAAAACTTTCACCAGTAGTGAATTGAAATGGTATATTGGTGAAAGTGAATGCATTAGCAGGTATCAGACATTTGAGAAAAACGGCAGAGAAAGTAAATATAAAGATAATATTAGGTGGCTATGGTTGAGTTTGCTTGATGCTTTGAAGTAGAGATAAGGAATAGCTGACTGTACCATAGCTAAAATCTAGGATTGAAATTCTAGAACACCTCCTTAGTAGCATACAAAAATTCTCTCATCTTTTGCAGTGAAAAGGCAGATATAGCTTAGGATCAAGCCCAGGACTTAATTATAAGAATATCCACACTTCCAAGAAGTTTGAACTCTTAAGCAAGACCTGAATTGGGAAATATTGAACCCCTAATAAGTAGAGTAGAAACATCTTGTCTGATCCCATCACCCCTGAAAAAAAAATCCTCATTTCCAGATCTCTTAAACTCCCTGAGTCTGTGGAAATAGTCTACTCCTCTCTATGAGGACTAACACTCTCCTTTCCTCGAAGACAACATACATCCTTCCCCACTTAAGACAACATTACTTCTTCTCAAGATCTGCGTCAATATGCTATGCTCTGTACCGGCCATAGGCCAATAATTAGGGTTCATAATCTGGCCAACATAATCTGTCCAAAGACAGGGTCTGATTAGAGAGGAAAGAGACTATACCCTCAAAGGAACTGCAGGACTCAGCCAGCATATATTAGCAGGAGCTAAGGAAGTATGCATGAGACTAGAATCTGAAGGTGCTAGATCAAGTACGGTGGGTTGGATAAAGAATAGTTTGTTAATTTGGGGGCATCTTCCAGATCATAAGATTATACACACTGGCAAAGTCCTCAGGAGATGGCATACTCTACTGGAATCAAGGAAAAAGCAACAACTTATACAAAGTGAGGTAGACATTCCAGACAACTGTGGCAAATAGCAGAAGAAAGGATTAGAAGACTTAGAAAGTTGGCTTGCCTAACCATATGTACTATATAAGGCTGGAGAACCCACCAGAGGATTCTATTCCACAGGAGGGCCTAGAAGATACATAATTTACCAAAGCAATAAGGAAGGCCTTGGTGGGAGTGGCACTGGCATCACTCAGAAGTACATTGTCAGCTCCCCTCCATAATCCAGGCTTGGTGGGAAAAGTTGTCATTAAGAATTGAGTTCATTGATAGCAAGAAGGATGATAGTTTCCTTGTGAATTTTAAGCTATTTGTCAGTGCTTAACCTGGATGGAAAGCACAACACAGGTGTAATTGGTAATGATGTCCCCAGTCCCCTAGGAAGAGCCATTTACTTAAGTGATAGGAAAAGGGAAATGTCAAAACATTTCAAAGATATTTGGACATAGAGTCCAAGAATCAAAGTATTATTATGCCTCCCTGTTAGAAAGCATAGAAGGTGTGAATAATAAAAGGAATCCTGACCCAGGTTTGAATAACAGTGGGCCACTGAGTCCATAACCTATCTACTTTTTAAAGTGCATATATTTTGCATATATATGCTAACTTACTTAACGTTTGTTACAGTGAAGTCTGAAAAGATCCAGAAAATCTGAACTTCCATTATAATATCACATTGTTTCATTATACTGATGACATACAAATCAAATTAAAGTGCACAAAGTGGTTCTTCCAAATGGCTAAAACATTATATGGCTTGCCAAGACTAATGTGCTATAGAGGGTAGAGGTAAAACCCTAAAAAAATTCAGATGACTGTCATATCAATAACATTTTTATGGGTCTAGTGATTGGTATCATGCCAGGTTATCCTCTCAAACATAAAGGACAAATTATTGGTATGTTACCTCTCCATGCAAAGGAGGAAGCACCATGAAAGATAGGCCTGGCAGACCCTTCAGGTTCTGTTCTTCAAGCAGTATATTCCCTAGAAAACTTGGAATGTTTCTCTGTCTCATATAATGGATGGTTTTAAAAAGGCTGTCAGTTTGGGGTAGCAATTTGAGCAAGGACCTTCAGCAGGTCTTGGATGTGATGTGGTTAGGGACCTTGACTTTCTATAACAAAGATATTAGTGTCAGGAGATGATGTAGCCCATTGAAAGCAGGAAGAACTACTGAAGATGAACAGAAACACAATCAGAGGGCACAGAATGCTGCAATAGTTTCCAAAGTGCCTCTCCTTCAGCTCACTCCTATGCTCATGTTGGGGATCCCTAATGATTATGAGGAAGACAAGCTTAAGCTTGTTTCACAGATCCATCAGTTCATATTGAGGATATAAGCTAAAAAATGGTGGCCAACTCTTTTGCAAACTATCTAGGCATCACCTTGAAAAAAAAAATGGGGAAAGTAAAATCCTAGTAATGGTGCAGAACTTCAGGTACTGAACCTAGTTATCTATTTTGTTTGAAAAGATAAACAGTTTAAACACACACACACACACAAGTAGTCTTAGTTTAGACAATATGAAGACTTGAGGGCAGTGGAAAATGGTTCGGCAAGTCATCAGAGATATATAATGACAAAAAGTGGAAGATTAAAGATAAGAAGGTCTGGACTAGAGGTAGGTGAACGGCCATGTAGGAGAGGACAAAAAGTGTGAAGGTCTCATGTATCTCATGTTAATGCCCATCAGAGATTAACAGCATGGTATATAAAATGATTTTTCTGCTTTCCTCAAGCACCATCTCTCAACAGACACTCCAATATAGGCACAGTAAGTATGTTAGTGTCTATGTTAGCAGGGATAGAGTCTGAACTCTTATCAAGTCTGATCTTGCTACTGCCACCACTGAATGTACAACCTATAATCGACAGAAACCAATGTCAAGTTACAATATAATTCCATCCTTCGATGAGACTACCCAGGCACTTTGTAGTGAGTTAGCTACATTAGGTCTCCTCTACTCTGAAAGTCCAGCAATTTCCTTTGGATAAATAGACACATATTCTGTATGTGGGTTTGCCTTTCTTACATGTAAGACCTGAGCAAGTACCACATTTTTATAACAATGGAGTATCTGATCTACCCCCATGGATCTAACATACTATCATGTGCGACCAAGGGATCCACCCTACAGCAAAAGAGGTGTGGGCATAGGCTGATGACACACTCCGCTACCCAGATGCTTTTGGTCTGATAGAAGATTGAGTGGTCTGTTGAAGGCACCGCTGAAGCACTAGCCTGAAGATGATATTTTGTAAGGACAGGACAAGGTGCCATTCTACAAGACACTGGATACAGTTTGATCAAAGAAGAAGGTTAAATAGTGCTTTGACACCAATAGTTAGAATACATAGGTCTGAAAACCGTATAGAGGAAACAAGAATGACACTGCTTAGCTTTTTTTCTGGTGACTCATTTCCTATAGGGAGAACACTCATTAGTGGATAAATCAAGACTTCCTTTCAACTATAACCCATTGCTGCTACCTGAATACTTCGGACTCTTTAAGTGAAAGAACGAGAAGGCAAGAAGAGGAATCTTCATCTTGGTAGAAAGATAATCTTGATTGTCCAAAGTAAGTAAGATACTATTGCACATGTGGCTAGCAAGGGGTATGTTTGACACCCATGTGATCCACTTGACATTTCTTCTTACTCCTTTCATACATTTTGAAGGAAAATGGATAATAACAGCAACATTGTCTGAAAATAGCATAGTGATCAGGGACTCAGAATTCTTAGGAATGAGAGTATGATTAAGTAACCAGATAAGCCACAAAGACCACCAAAGTTGTTAGCTGAGGCTGAAGAAAATCTAGTTTTTGCTCTGAGACCAGCTTCGGCAGAGAGTGCTGTAGTTCTTATTAACCTTACTCTTTTGTTCCTAAAAGCAAGGTCCATAAGAATCTTAGAGGAGGAGCTGGTCCCAGAATTTATACAAAGAAGTTGATTTGAGTGAAGCACATGTTCATTGTTGTGGATGCTGTAATGACCACCCATGTGACCTTTCCAGAAACAAGGCCCTCAGCTTCTGAGAGTATTTTCAGAAGAACCCTGAGCTATAAGCCATTTTGGGAATATGCTCAGCAGTAGAGAACTTCACCGGAAGTTATTCCCCTGCCTAGAGAAGCCCATATCTGATGACTCTACCCTCAAATTGGCACAAATCTTAAAGATGGTATCTTCTTCATAACTGCCTGCTGAGTCATCTGAGTTTTCTCTTAAGACTATACTTACAGCTCAGGGTGCCTGGGTGGCTCAGTTGATAAAGCATTTGTTTTTGGCTCGGGTCATGATCCATTGGGTCCTGGAATTGAGCCCCACATCAGGTAACCTGTTTCTCCCTCTCCTCCCTGCTTGTGCTCTCAGTCACTGTCTCAATCTCTCAAATAAGTAAACATCTTTAAAAAAAGTAAAAAATCTTTTTAAAAAATTCTAAAAAAGACTATACTACAGCTCAACCATTTCTGCTGTAGTCCTATTATCTTAATTCCCTTTTGTAGTTGTTGATCTCAAAAGCATTCTTTATAAATGCCCTCACACTAATCTCTATCTCAGAGTTTTTACCTAAGGTATCCAAACTATAACAATAGGTGTCAAAAAATGTCATGCTTGAAATTGAGATTGTAAGTCAGACCATGGAAGTGGGTGGGTAAGGTAGACTGTGGATCAGTATAGGAGAGGTGGCCAAAGAATTGAGAGGCCAGAATGATGGAAAGATCATCTTCATGGAAATTGATTCACCAAATATTTTGGTAATAGTGTTGGAGAAAACATTAGTGTACTAGGTACCCACATTTTCAAGGAATTGAGAGGTAGAAGAGGGTTTTATGGAAACTGATGAGTGAGTGACCATAGCAAGAGTGTATTATTAGTATAGTCTGATGGCACGAGTAGAGAGGATAGTGGAACAATAACCTGGAAATCACTATGGGAGATGGTAGGAAAGAAACATGCTACACTTAAGAGAACCCTCAGGGAGATCCATCTTTCAGTTAGAAATAAAAAAGGAACATTCAGAAAGAAAGTTCAGGATATTTAAAGTTTTGCTTCAGGGCTCCTTACCACCTTACCCACTAACCTATACAGATCTTAGATATAAAGAATTGAGTCTGGTTCCCAACTATTCCAGGTAAAAACTAATGCATTTGTAATTTTGTGTTTTTATTGCATGAGGCTATACAATGTGCTGTAGGTGTTCAGAATTTTTGTTTTTGGTTAGCTGACTAGGAATGCTTAGCTAAATTGCTTCAATTAGTGACTATGTATCTTGACATGCTCTAGCTATAATCAAAGGCACAGAAAATTCAACTGCAAAAGTAATATTATTACATAAGACAGACCATATACAAAATTGGTTATATCCTTTACCCTGTGAGAATCTGAACCATGGAACAACCATGTGAAAATTGGTTTTAATCTCTATACCTTTAAAATTATTATTCAGTGAAGTTGGAAATTTTATTAAATGTAAGAACATCTGAAGGAAAAAGCACATTTTTGCCCTTTTCAGAAATTATTAGATTTGCTTCCAATTATTTCATATTGTATACTATTTTAAAACTAGACAAAATTTCAAATGCTCATTATAATTTTACAAAATGAACAATGACAAAGAAGAGTATGCTCTTCTATTTAGTTATGATTTATATACCTAGCACTTCCAGGACCATATTTCCAACTTGTTATTTTCTCCTAGTTATACTGAAATAGGTCACTCATTATCAACATTTTCAAAATAAAACTACTTCTATTAACTCTTCTTTCTGTAGAATCTTCAATTACTTTCCAAAATGAGCTTTTTTTTCCTTCCTGGAAACAGCAAGATTTCACTTCCTAGCATTTTTTGCAGATACATATGGCCATGTGACTGAATCTTGTCCAATGGAATATAGGTGAAAGGAATATATACCACCTCTAAGTTTGGTGCATTTATTTTTTTTATTTTTTTTTAAAGATTTTATTTATTTGACAGAGAGAGACACAGCAAGAGAGGGAACACAAGCAGGGGGAGAGGGAGAGGGAGAAACAAGCTTCCCGCTGAGCAGGGAGCCCAATGTGGGGCTCAAACCTAGGACCCTGGGATCATGACCTGAGCCGAAGGCAGATGCTTAACGACTGAGCCACCCAGGGGCCTCAGTTTGGTGCATTTAAAAACTCTCACCCAATCCTCAATTCTCTCAGTGTCTGACTGTGAGCTAGAGGCAGAGAATCCAACAAACATCTCTGAGACCATGGGGATAAAGTAGCTGCAAGATGAAAAGAACCTGTATCCTTGAATCAGAGCATACTAAGTCACCCCAAAATTCCAGCATTGTTTTGTTATATGAATCAGAAATAAACATCATCAGTATTAGCCAATGAGATTTTTGTGATTCTATTTTTTTTATAGCAGTTCATCTTCCCTTCCCCAACTATATACTTCTATTCTACCGGACATTCCTATTTCTATGATGGCCACCATAGCATATCAGACACACAAAGACTGGGAAGAGGAACAGATGCAATAAGTATTCCCAATCAGTTCTTCCCTCTCAGTCACATAATCTAATTAATTACTGAGATAATATTGTTAATTCCATTGCTACAATATTTCCTTCTTTGTCCCCATATCTTTAGTTTTCTGCCTAAAGAAGTCCAAACTTTTTAATGAGCACCTAAACATATCAATATTATTCCCCAAAATTACCCAGAAATTACCTTTATCAGCCTTATTCTCTGTGATAATACAACCTTAATTATTCTATTATTAAAATATCCCATCATCTCTTTGACTCTTTGAGATGGTCACAATATCCCCTCTACTGGGAATTTGTTCTTTGTACATATTTGATAATGGTGTTGGAGAAAGCATTAGTGCACCAGGCACCCACATTTTCAAGGAATTTAGGGTTAGAGGAGGGTATTATGGAAACTGATGAGTGAGTAACCATAGCAAGAGTATATAATTATTAGTATAGTCTGATGGCACGAGTAGAGAGGATGGTGGAACAATAACAATATATATCTAGTTAGCTAGCTAGAGAAATGAATATAAACCATGCTTAAAAGTAAATGACTCATTCCTCACCTTCTTTATGAGATCCTCCCATATTTTTCTTTTTTTCCATATTTTCCTATTTATAATTAACTTTTGCATTTACTACAAATGCACTATGCTACAGTATTTCTAGTAATAATAGGCTTTGCTTTCATTTTTATAGAGCTGTATCAGACTTCTTTGGTGTATAACAAGTTATCATAAACTTTTTGAAAGCCACAATTTATTACATCACAGTTTGTAAGTCAGAGTCATACATAGCATGACTGGGCTCTCTCTTCAGTTTATCACAAGATTGAAATCAAAATATTGGCCAGACTGAGTTCTCATCTTGAGGCTCTGGGGAAAAATTTGCTTCCAAGCTCACTTTTGCTGTTGCCAGAAATCTGTTCCTTGTGATTGTAGGACTGAGGTTCTGTTTCCTTGCTATATAGACCCCTGCATCTTCATTAAATTTAATCCTTCACATACTTCAACTCTCTGACTTCCTCTTCTACCAGCAGCTGGAGAAAACTCTGCTTTCAGAGGGCTTATGTGATTAGGATAGGCATAACTGAATAATATTCCTTTCTTAAAGTCAGCTGTGCCAAGTAGTATAAACTAATCACAGAAGAAAATTCATTATATCATAGTCCTGAGGATTATTTAGAGCATGTACATCAGGGGGAGGAAATCATGGGAGCATATTAGAATTCTCTAATTTCTATTTCAAAAAACTTACAGTTAAAAAAGCAATTCTGGAACCACTAAGTCATTGAACTTTAGCCTCACTAAAGTATAGGTTAGGTATAGCAAGAATTACTATTATCTGTCTCATAGGTAAATAACAAGAGATTCAAAATATTTAAGCAGTGTGACCATATTCTTGCAGTTACAGTGGGTATGAATACAGATAGAAATGTTTTAACTAGAAGTCCAAGATTCTCTTTACAACACTTCAAAAACTACATTTGGGCTCATATGTCTATTATCATTACTTTATTACATGTTACTTGGTTATAAAATGCTAATGCTAAAGTATCACATCAGTATAGGAATTTAGAATTTTCTAAGTGAGTAGTTTATATATTTATCCCTTTAATGTCATCATGGAGAGAAGGGACCAATTTCCTTGTTCCCCACATGTACCATGTATTCATTATCTTGGGCTGTCATAACAAAATACCATAGACAGGGTGGCATAAACAACAGAAATCTATTTTCTTACAATTATGGAGGCTGGAAATTTGAGACCACAGTGCCAGCATGGTTAAGCTCTAGTGAAGATTGTCTTTCCAGTTTGCAGATGGCCACATTCTGGTTGTGTCTTCACACTGTGGGGAGAGAATTTCTCTCTTTTTCTTAATGACTGAGCCACCCAGGCGCCCCCTCTCTTTTTCTTAGAAGGCCACCAATACTATCAGATTGGAATGCCACCTTTATGACCTTATTTAGTGGAAATTACCTTCTAAAAGCTCTGTCTTCAAATATAGTCACATTGGGAGTTAGGGCTTCACCATATGAATGGAGGTGGGGTGGGGAGGAATACAATTCAGTCCACTGTAAAACATTACCAAGTTTGGAACATACATACAACAGCTAGTGAATAAATATTCATTGATCTCCATTTTTATTCAACCAGTTGATACCTAATTAAACCAGACCCATGGAGAATCACATGAAATAATATATACTCCAACTAAATTTTATTCTGATGATTAATGGAAAAAATGGAAAATAAAAACTATTAGAGCTTTCTTTAAACTCCCTATAGCTATAGACAGAACTTTTATGATTAAAAAACAGAATGATTACCGACTTTAATTTTGGCTAGAAGGCTTAGACTTGACTCAGAACTTGAAAATCTTGATACGTCAACAATTTCATATAAATTGTCTCAAGTTAAAAAATGTTGATCAGAAAGAAAAATCGTGATCAAGGTAGCCATATACATAATTGGTCTGGAATATACTAAGTAGCTTACAAATTCCTGTATTCTGAATATCATTTTTAGACATTATTTATGGTGCTCAATACCTGTGTGTTGGCACTGGGGGCCATGGAAAGGGTTATTCTCAAAATTCTTCTTCAAATAGCATTATAAAGTCATGGGATAATTTAGTATTACAGTGGAAATCACACTATGTACTCCTCACCCATTAGGCAGCTAATGTTTCAGCCTACAAAATGAACTGGTTCCATTATGGGACTATCATGACAAGCCAGAATGGAAGAATTCTAAATTCATTAACTTATAGAGCGATGGCATTTGTTTTTACTTTGCCAAATCAAATAAACAAGGAAGCAAATAAAGTTGAAATGTTACTTTGGGGAAAGATTGACCATTGCTTTGACCTACTTTGGTCATTCAGATGTTCTTATGCAAATGCTCTTCTGGAACCGTGGAAAATATGTTGAGCACATTGGAAAAATAAGGGGAAAAGCTCAAGAAAATTAACACTTTTTAGCTATTAAATACAGTCATTAGTGATATTCAGAAGTATTCTGGCAGCTTTCGCTAAAATTTCCTCTTCTTTTGTTTTAAAAAATTTTACTCTAAAGAAATACATTCAACTAGGTTATAATTAACGTGGCTGTCAAAAGATATTATATATCATTAGCTGCTTACCATCCTAAGGTAGACAAAAAGTAGCAATGCTATTGTTCTCTGCCTAATCAGGTCAAAGCAGTGGCAACTTTAATTAGAATTATTTGTCGAGAAACTGCTTAAAGTCTGTAACAGTAAACTGTGTCATATATTTGCTCCCACATCTTTTATTTTAACCTTATTGAGGGAGGGAGACATTTTTAATTTATAAATTGGCAAGCTTCTTCTCATAATATGTGTTCTATCAACACCCCTTCTTTTATTTAAACCAATGTCTAGTAGCTGACCTACAAGTTCTACCAGAATGTTTAGAGTCTAATGAGTTTAACTATTTAATAATATATCAAACTACTAAGATTTCAAAGCATAAAAGTCATGAGAATCAAAATTAAAAATTTGTGGAAGCAATTTTTCCTATATAAATGACCAAATAGGAAAGAGATGCATTTATAAAAATGCTAAAAAATAATTACAAAAGTGATTTGAGCTTATTAAAACCATCAAGCTTTTAGGAACATAAAACATTTAAACTGGATCTGAACATAAACTCTATTCTGATTTCTCTATTTTTGTTAAAGTAAAGCACATGACTTTCAACAAGGAAAGTATTTTATGTGCAATAAATGCTTTTCTAACTGAGAAAATTATAGCTAAATCTCTATTTTTTATCATTAAGGTAAAGTTGGTATATTACATTATATAAGTTTCAGGTGCACAACATTATAATTTGATATTTGTATACCCTACAAAGTGATCACCATTATAAATCTAGTTACTATATATCACTATACAATAGAGCCCCTTCACTCATTTTGACCAGCCCCCCAAAAACAGTATTCATCTTTCTCCATCTGACATTTCACTTAACATAATACTCTCAAGATATATCCATGTTGTCCCAAATGGCAAAATATCCTTTTTTATGGCTGAGTAGTATTCATTATGGGGTGTGTGTGTGTGTGTGTGTGTGTGTGTGTCTGTGTGTGTGTGTGTCTGTGTGTCTGTCTATCCATGACATCTTATCCTTTCATCCATCAATGGCCACTAGGTTGTTTCCATATTTTGGCTATTATAAATAATGTTGTAATGGACATAGGAGTGTCCTGAATTAGTGTTTTTGTATTTTTCAGATAAATACCCAGAAATGGAATACCTGCATCATAAGATTTTTAGTTTTTTGAGGACTCACCATACTATTTTCCAGGTGGCTATACTAACTTGCATTCTCACCAAGAGGGTATCAGTGCTTCCCTTTCTTCATATCCATGCCAACACTTGTTATTTCTTGTCTTTTTGATACTAGCCATTCCGACTGGTGTGAGGTGATAACTCATTGTACTTTTGATGTGCATTTCCCTTATGATTAGTGATGTTGAGCATCTTTTCATGTGCCTTTTGGCCAACTATATGTCTTCTTTGGAAAAATGTCAATTCAGGTCCTCTGCCCATTTCTTAGTTGGGGTATATTGTTGTTGTTGTTGAGTTGTATGAATTTTTTATATATTTTGGATGTTAACCCCTTATCAGATATATGATTTGGAAATATCTGCTCTCATTCAGTAGGTTGCCTTTTTGTTGTATTGATGGTTTCCTTCACTGTGCAGAAACATTTAGTTTGATGTAGTCCCATTTGTTTATTTTTGCTTCTGTTTTCCTTGCTTTTGAAGTCAGATCCAAAAACAAAAACAAAACACAAAAACATTGCTGAGACTACTGTCAAAGAGCTTACCACCTATGTTTTATTCTAGAAATTTTGTGGTTTCAGGACTTGCTTTCAAGTCTGTAATCCGTTCTGAGTTAATTTTTGTGTCTGATATGAGATGGTGGATCTTTTCATTCTTTTGCATGTGGCTGTTCAGTTTCCTTAAAACCATTTATTGAAGAGACTGTCCTTTCTCCATTGTATATTCTTGGCTCCTTTGTTATAAATTAATTGACCATACATATGTGGGCTTATTTCTGGACTCTCTATTCTGTTCCATTGAAATATGTGTCTGTTTTTTTTTTTATGCCAATACTCTACCCTGTTTTGACTACTGTAGCTTTGTAACATATTTTGAAATCAGGGACCATAATACCTCCAGCTTTGTTCTTCATTCTCAAGGTCACTTGGGCTATTCAAGGTCTTTTGTAGTTCCATATGATTTTATAATCATTTGTTCTGCTTCTGTGAAAAATGTGATTAGAATCCATGAGCACGGAGTATCTTTTTATTCATTTGTGTCTTTCTCCATTTCTTTAATTAATATCTTATAGGATAGTGCAAAAATGCTGCCCACCAGTTCCTCCATCCTGGAGAGAGTCCCAACGGGTTGCTATCTCTTTGGCAGATGCTTTAAGATTAACAAATGGGTCTCCTTTGCATATGATCTCCTTAAAACTGTTGCTTTTGTGCTGCATCCCAGGTCTTGGTGGATCTGTGCACAAGCTCTTTTTTTTTTCTTTTTTTAAGATTGTATTTATTTATTTGACAGAGAGAGACAGCGAGAGCAGGAACACAAACAGGGGGAGTGGGAGAGGGAGAAGCAGGCTTCCTGCCAAGCAGGGAGCCGAACGTGAGGCTCGATCCCAGGATCCTGGGCCCATGACCCAAGCCAAAGGCAGATGCTTAACGACTGAGCCACCCAGGCGCCCTGTGCACAAGCTCTTTAACAGCAAATTTTCCTTTCCCTATGGCTCCCTTCCCTGTGGTTCTCTCAGAAGTAAACTCTATTGGTTTTCTAGGCCAGATGTTTCTGAGGCTCATTTCTCCAGTGTTGTTCCCAAGGGTTGGGGTAACTGATGTGGAACACTACTACCTCAGGGAAAAGCTTCATGTTATGAGATCCCTTCCAGGTATGGGTTGTTGCACCTGGGGTGGGGTTTCTTGAAGGACTGTGTCTCTGTCTCTCCTACTTGTCTAGATGTTGCCCTTCATGTGGAGGCACTGCTCATCTAACTTTCAGGTCCTTTTCAGAAGGAAAGGTTCCATATGTATCTGTAGATGTGTTGTGTTCCTGGAGGAGTTGAGTTCAAGATTCTTTGACACTACCATCTCAAACCCTCCTCAAATTTCTGTACTATTTTTAAATAGATTAACCTGTCAAGTTTTTATACATTTATCGGCCCCGTACAGTTATTGCTTAGGGGAAAGATTCAGTGTAAAATAACAAGCTTATCTTAATTCAAATAAATCCAATTTATGAAAATAAATATAAATTATTTTGTCTTTTTTTTAGCAAATGTATTGTTTTAAAAGTGAAAAGTATTTGTTTTTACTCTGGCTGTTAATTTATTCATTTTACTTATGTTAATTTTCCAGGAAATTATGTTCACCTCCTTAAGGAAACATTTCTTGTTACATACTGACTTTCAGGTCATGGCATATGCAGCTTAAGATAATAAGACTAGCAATTACTTTTCTATTTTGACACACTAGTCCAAGAACATTGTGTTGCATTTAATGAAGTAGGCCACTGCTGCCTTTAGGATGTATTCAGGCAGTCCTTGACGCAGGTGGCTTAACTGACTGCTTCCCTCCCCCAACAGACTCTTTTCTGTTATTTCTTTCACTCTTTCTGCAAGACAATGCCTGGAGGGATCCATCTTCTCTCTTCCAATGTACACTCTCTCCTGGAACTCTAGTCTGTACCAGACTAAATAAGAAGAGCTCATGATCATGGACCTGGACTGAGTATAAGAGGAAAGAAAAAGAGAAGGAGATAAACTGAATCCCCATTAATTTCTCATTTTTGTCCTTCAGCCCCACGTGAGGTCTCCTGCCTTCCAAGAACATCAGTCTCGCTCCTCAGCATGTCCAATTTATGTTGGATATTTATGTCCGTAGGTATTTGACAAATCTTCATGGAGCCCTATTTCTTTACTCTAGAAATCCAAATCCCACTCCATGTCTTATGAAAAAATATATATCTAGGATGACCTAAGATATAAAAGAAAAGAGGGGGAAAGGAAAAATGAGATGGAGAGAGAGGGAACTCTATTTCTAATTTGAGCCAGATCTAGTCTGTCAATGAGAAACACTTCAAAGGATGACAGGAAAGTGAAGTTAGTCATTTCTTGGAGTCTTCAATAAGATTAAATAACAAAAACTGTTACCTGATCTGGCAGAGTTGGAAGGATTTGGGGAAAGAGATTTTGATCCTCATTGCTCCTTCCGTACCAGTCTGAAACTCCTGGAGTTTACACCTTTTTGCCCACCATTTGCATTCAAGTCTTTCATTGTCCTGAACCTACCCTCCTATTCCCCTGCCCCAGGGCATTAGACCTTTGGCACCAACATTTGCTATTCTCCCTGTGAGTGAGGGGAGAGTTGAAAGAAACAGGGGAGATTTGGATTCATTCAAAGTATGTAAATTATCTTCCTTGTGCTCAGATTCTGTAGTGCTATGTAAACCACACTGTATTTCTGGCATTTAGGAGGATAAATAGATTTCTGTGAGCTAGTGTGGGAACATAACCAAGATAGATAAACTATTCCTCCAGGCAAAATGCATTTTGAATTTCAAACAAGTAAGTTACCTATAAACTTTTGGAACACTTTATGGTTATAAATCGGGTGTCGGTTTTGATCCTTCCAAAAGAATACAGCAAGAAGTTTATTGAGTTCCTCAGAAGCTCAGGTTTGCTCATCTTTGAGAAAGCTTTGCCTGGTAGTGGAGATCTTGGGAAGAGAAGAAGAAACTGTGCAAATCACAGATTAAAATTTTGCCCCTCTTCTCAACACAGAGTCCTTTCACCCTTCATTGGTGTGATACTCATTCTTAAGTATAATTCCTGGTCATTGGCATATATTTTGGGGAGCAGGCAGTTTGTTAAAAAGCAGTGGGAGGAAGATGGACTGTGTATGTTTAAGTCCTTTGAGCAAGTGGCAATCACTTTAACTAGAACAGCAAAAGGATTCAGCTGTTAAAATCTTTGAAAAGCAGCAGCTTAAAATATTATATTGCATAATAGAATACACATTTGAACAGAGATCCCACAGATCGAAGTCATAAAGCCAGAGTAATCAAGCTTTGTATTGGGTAACTGGTTAGGAAGTACTTGGAGGAGACCTGTGGAAAACAATTTTTTCTGCAGGTGAGAGAAATAAAATTAATGTTGAATTCATTTGCATACGTGATCAGGGTTCTATGCATGTGAGATTTGTTCCTTTATTTTCTCATTAAGTACTTACTAAGCACCTATATGTCCCTGGCAAATTCCACATTTAGGTATGGAAATGCAATGATGAACAAGGTATGGGTCCAAACCTGAAAGAATTTAGAGTTTAGAGAAGAAGAAAACAATATGATAGCATGAGAGCTATAAGCAGAGGGAAGAATAGGAAGATAGGAAACTCTAATCTAGTTTGTGAGGTGGAATAGTAAAAGGGTGGGTCCTAGAACTTTTCACAAAGGAGAGGTCTAAGCAGTTTGTTTGTTCCAGTCAACTTACAGCAAACCAGAAAGAGTGGCCCACTTTACACTGCAATATTACACTTCAAAACCCAGTCAGTAACTATCACTCTATTTAGACTTCCAGTATGACATGTCTCTTTAATAAATACTGGCCCATTTATCTTTTAAAATCTTCTGTCATCAGAGAGCTCTCATGTGAGCCAAAAGATATGTTCAAGGAAGAGAGGAAAAACCCCATTTGAAAAAGACTGTTAGGCTGAACTCCTTCAACAGCACTAGCTAAAGCAATAACTATGGCACGTGTCTAGCTGGAAGGTCCTGTTGACTTGTGACAACAGTTCTTAGGCATGGAGACACTGAGAAGGGCTAAAATGGTTTGTTTCTCCAATGAGCCTACTACAAATAGCATTCACTCCCCTAGCAAGGCAAGTTAAATGGAGTGGTTTGGTTCTCAGCAGGACAACACACAGCTCTCCTAAGCTTTCACCAGCACATTTTTATTAGCAACAAAAGGCTCCAGCAGCTCCAGGAGTTCATCTTCCCGGAGTAATTTACAAGTTCTTTCTCTTGCTTTTTCATCCTTCCCTAGGAACACTCAAGCATTCAAGTTGCTGCCCACAGCTCACCCACCACTCTCTATTTTGGTGGAGAGATAAGAGAAAATAAGACATGAGGACTATTTTTTACTCTTACTCCTTTGCATTAAATAAGCACCAGGGCTCAATTTTCGCATGACTCCTTTGTGATAGGAATTTGGCTCCAACACAGCTCTTCTTTCAGTGGCGGAATCTGTCTTTGCCCTCCTGTCTCCTCACCCTGTTTCTCTTCCCACATAAGGGGGGCTTTCTTTTTTTCACATTCGGCTTTATGATGCTACTCATTTGAAACCTTGTACATTGTCCTAATATTTATCCACTTAACAAATGTTTATTAAACATAACAACCCAGGCATTTTGTTTGGTTTCTGGGATGTAACTCTGCACAAGACAGGGTTCCAGCCTTGAAGGGTCTTGCAATTAAGTCTAGAGGGAAGCATAAGACAATTAATTATAAGATTTTTTTGGAAAGAGCAATGAGAGGGGGTGGAGATGTTACAAGCCTTATAGGGCTGCGTTCCTCTTCCTCTTCACTTCTGCTGTGTGAAATTATACTCCCTTATAAAGAAATAGCATAAAGACACTGCCTCTGGCTCTACTTTCTGGAGAGTCAAATTCAAAATCAGGCCCTGAAAATGAAATATTGGGATGGATTTTTCCCTGTTCTGAAGGGTAGTAGGACAATATTAGTAATGGGGCTGTGGTAACATTTGGTATACTGTGGCATCACAATTATTAAAGCTTCCACCTATTGTTAATTGGGATGGCATCAAGGTAAAAGTTTAGGCATTGGGATATACAGTAGCTGTGTCACTTGAAAGGTGCAGGGCAGGGATTATTTTAAAAAGTGTGAGGTGGGCTGGCTTATTTTAACTACAGGGGATCCTTGTGAAAGGAAAACTATAGGGCATCTCACTGCCAATTTAGGCAAATTATGAAAGGACCATGTTTGCAGATTTTGCAAATTTTAAGGAGAATGTCATCACCTACAGTAAAGAAAATCAGACCAGGATCTTACTCTGAGGTGTAAGAGCAGCAAGAAGGGCTGATCTTGGAACACCAAGTGACCATGAGACTGGAGGAGAACACCATGAGCTGGGAATCATGAAACCTGTAAAACCATATGGTTGAGTGGACACAGTGAGGATCCAGAGTATAATAAAATTATATATTTGGGACTAGGTTGGAGCAGGTCCAAAAAGCAAAGGTACATTATATGAATAGAAAGACAGATAACTTGTCAACAATTTCTGACACTGATGACTTCTTCAAATTACAGCTAATGGAGGTAAGGGTTCCTTTCAGCCAAATGGTAGAGGAAAGAACTCAGGCCTAGTTCACAGGGTGCATTTGCCTAAAGGTTGGTGCTAGCCAAAAATGGACGACTAATGCATCACAGTGTTACCGAAGTGACAGGTTCTTTTCCTGCTCAATACTGTTTGCTAAATAACCAGATGGTATTTGATGGCAAGCAGGTAATGCACTCAATGGCCAGAGAATGGAGAAGGGGAGTACATGCTCTAAAGGCATCTTCTCCCTGGATAAGTCTCATGGACAGAGTTTTAAGGGGTTAGGGTAATTAAGGAGCTCTTAAGCAAGCTGGTGTAGGGGTTTTTAGGGGAAGGGAGGAGGCTTCTTGGAATCAGAGTGCCATCTATTCTCTTAAATGGGCACAGTGAGATCTGTCATGGCATTAATAGGTGTGTTTTTGTTATTACGATTAGATGGTAATGACCCTGAAGTCATCTGGGTGATTAGCACAGCATCTGAACTGAATCAAACTATTGAAAACTGGGTCATGGGGGCTGTTTGGAACTTGCAGCTTCTGGCATCCAGCCTTAGTTTCCAATGGCAAGCAGCCCCTGTAAGCAGGGCTACAAAACTGGGTTATTGTCAACAGCCCCATTTACAGGTGACCTGAAAGCACCAGTGATCAGTGTTTCTAGTTGTGAACTTGATTCTCTAATTTGTATAGGGAGAGAAATGACCTGAGGTAATCACCCTACTGCTGGCGTAACAGATCCATGAAAAGAGTTTATGCATTGACATTTATGCAATAAACCCAACAGCAAGAGCACATTTTTTTAAACTCCTGAAAGTTTCACTTTCCAGCAACAGAGATGGATACAAAGTTCTCTGTCACCTTTTCTTGAGAAAAATACCCAGCCCCTTGGTGACAGGTGGATTTTATCAAATACTTTACACTCTAGAGGGAACAGAGATTTGTCCTTACTGGAATAAACATTTATTCCATCTAGGTGTTGGCCTTTCTTACTCATGGTGCCCATGGCAAGAACAATATCTGGGGGCTCAGATGTCTTTGCTCCCAATTAAAAGGAGACCTTGTACCAACAAGTTGTCATGGAACCCAATTCAATGATATCACCTATATGTAATCACTGAGTCTTAATATCTTGGTAGCTTGTTTGTCTTTGCTGTTATCTGATCATGTGCTTATCGCTATGAATTGGACAATCACTTCACTTCGCTCTTGGCATATACAATTCTAATATCCCATATGATCCTACCTCCTTGGCCGGTATTTGTGCTTTCCGACATGTTTAACATTCTAACATTGCTTCATAAAAACTGACCCTTTGGTTTATTTTAGCCCCGTGTTCTTTAAATCTATTCGTACTACTATAAGCTAATAATTAAAACATTCCAAATAATGTTATAAGTATATTAAATATTCTGCTTCCATTTTGAAAGTAAAATACAGACAGTTTCCTCATCTGTGAAATGGAGATAATGTTTATTGCCACAGAAATGAAATGAGATCATACATATGATTTTTTTTTTTCAAGAGTGCCTGGACTATATTAAGCCCTTGTAAATATTTCTTTTTTTTTTTTTTAATAAGGGCAGGGTAGGGGCAGAAAGAGAAGGAGAGAGAGAATCTTAAGCAGGCTCCATGCACAGTGCAGAGCCCAATGCAGGGCTCGATCTCACATGATCTCACAACTGAGATCATGACCTGAGCTAAAATCAAGAATAGGACGCTTAACCAACTGAGACACCCAGGTGTTCCATAAATATTTCTAGTATTATTTATATGTATATAATTCATGAAAAACTTGGAATAAGAATACTTGTATATATGCATATCAGAAAGAGTAAATCAACAACAATGAACTTCAACTTCAATTATTCACTAAGACTGAGATACAGTAACCCCTAGATAGATAGATGATAGAGAGATGATAGATAGATAGATGATAGATAGATAGATGCATGTCTAGTTTTCAACTGAATTGTTATGAACCTTAAATTGAGAACTTCTTAACTGCTGCTAAATTTTTTTTGGATACGCCATGGAAATGAATCATAATGCAGCTGAACATGTGGTAAGATGTCAGCCTCAGTATGATTCCTAATCAAATGAAATAACCTCTAGTTTTCCTGCCAAGAAGAGCCCTTACCTTTTTAAGAACACATTTTAATCATCTGGGTACAGGTTATAGATCACTTTTCTTCCATGCAAGTAGTAGACTTCCAAGTTGAAAAAGAACTGCTGTATACATGTTTTATGGCTAGCATCATCATATACCAAAGGACATATTTTGCTCTTAACTCTTTCTAATTGATAGGTGCATGCAGAACAGTATTAAATCTTTTAATATCCTAGAGTATTCTTAAATTTTTCATGCCTTCAAGCCTTTACATATATTATTCCCTCTTCCTGTAATATTTTAAACTATTTTTTCAAGACTCAACTCAAATGTCACTTCCCTGTGAATGTAAGTCCAAATTAAAGAGTAAAAATAAAAATCTTTTAAAAAATCTTGCTCAATCTGTCCTTAATCCCGACTTCTGACTTCTTTACCTTTTGACTCCCCACAACATCAGATCTTTACATAAATATCACCATCTCAGACCACCCTTCCTCAGAAACCATTATTATTAGTTTCCTGGGGCTGCTGTAACAAGTTACCACAAACTAGGTGTATTAAAATGACAGAAACTATTCCCTCACAGTTCTGGAGGCCAGAGAAGTTCAAAATAAGTTTCACTGGGCCAAAGTCAAGGTTTTGGCAAGATCACACTCCTGCTGGAGGCTCTGGGAAAGAATCTGTTCCTGGCTTCTTCCACCGTGTGGTGGCTGCCAGCATTCCTTGGCTTGTGGTTGCAGCCTTCCAACCTTCAAAGCTAACATCTTCAAAAGCCTCTTTGCTCCATCTTCATATTGTCTTTTCTTCTGTGTGTATGTAACTTCCTGCTGCTTTGCTTTTACATGGATCTTTGTGAATGCATTTGGATCACATGCAGATAATCTGGATAATCTTTCCATTTTAGGATCCTTAATCACATCTGAAAAGCCTTCATCATATAGAATAACATGAACAAATTTCAGCAATTAGGACTTAATATTAGGACTGCCATTTCTTCAGAAATCAACAGGTTTATATTAAAATTTGTATAGAAATACAAGGAACCCAGAACAACCAAAACAATTTTAAAAATAAAGAAAACACAGTTGGAAGACTCACACTTCCTGAGTTCAAAACTTACTCCAGAGCTAAAGTAATCAACACAGTGTTGTCATTGATAAGGATAATATATTTGCAAATAAAAATATGTCTTATAAGTGCCTAATATCCAGAATATATATAACAAACTCTTACCACTAAACAATAAGAAGACAAATGACCCAATTAAAAAGTGGGCAAATTATTTAAAAAATATTTCCCTAAATAAGATTTACCAATAAACCAATAAACCAATGACCAATAAACACGTGAAAATATGCTTAATATCATTAGTCATTACAAGAATACAAATGAAAATCATATTGTGATATTTTATACCAACAACGATGGCTAAAGTATATAAAGTATATATATATATATGTGAGTATACACACACACATAATATGCGTTGATGAGAAAGTGGAAAAGTAGACACCTTGCTGGCTACTTTGGAAAATAATGTACAAGTTCCTCAAAATAGTACACATAGAGCTAGTTTTAGTATATACATAGGTATATCCATACAATGGAACACTAGACAATGAAAAAAAATGAAGTATAAATACACACTACAATATGAATAAACTTTGTAAATAGAATGCCAAGTGAAAAAAAATCAGCACAAAAGATTATAGATTTCATGGTTCCATTTATGTGAAATGTCTAGAATTGCCAAATCCATAAAGACAGAAAGTAGACTGGTGGTTTTCTGAGGCTGGGGATCAGAGGAATGAGGATTGCTGCTAATGAGTACATGGTTTCTTTGAGGTATGTTGGAAATGTTCTGAAAATAAATTTTGGTGATGGTTGCACAAACTTATGAATATACAAAAAGCCATTTAACTGTGCACTTTAAGTGGGTGAATTTTTTTTTTTTTTAAGATTTTATTTATTTATTTGACAGAGAGAGACACAGCGAGAGAGGGAATACAAGAGGGGAGAATGGGAGAGGGAGAAGCAGGCTTCCCGTGGAGCAGGGAGCCCGATGCGGGTCTCGATCCCAGGACCCCGGGATCATGACCTGAGCCGAAGGCAGACGCTTAACGACTGAGCCACCCAGGCGCCCCTAAGTGGGTGAATTTTATGGTATGTGAAATATATCTCAATAAAGCTGTACGAAGCCACAAAAAAGAATTAACCAGGATGAATTAACAGGAACTGGTTATACCTGTGGGACTGGATTTTCGAAGTGTTTAATCAAAGGCGCTGAAGCATAAAATTCAATAAGAAGAAGTTTATTGGGGGGACAGATATTAATCATAGAGAAGCTGCATGCCAAACATATATACAGAGATGGATCTACGTGGCATAGGCTTGAAAGTGGTAGACATGGAAGTGAACCACTGCAATCTTCCTTCAGGAGAGGACTTTGCCATCAGCTGCAAGCAGTGCTGTTAGCTGAAAGACTCTACCCGAAGAGCTTTCAGGATCCATCTCACTTTTGGAGCCAAGCCAATGTCTGGTCATGGTGTAGATGACTTGTCCATTGCTTTCCAACAGGGGTCTGACCTAATGAATAATCCTTGTCTTGGAGTTCCCGGTTGGGTTGGCCAAGACTGTCCAATCTGTATAATGGCTAGAGGTTCTCCCTGCTCAATCTTACTTCTTTACTCCTTTTCTTTTTACAGTTGTCAGTATTGTATCATATTCTGATTCCAATTCTGCCCTTATCTCTCACAAATGCTACCCCCAATAAACTGCACACCTATCTTACCATCTTCTTTTTATAGAATCCAATGGAAGTATAATAGAATTCATCAAATTTGGTTGAAATTATATACATATATTTCATATTTAAAAGAACCCAAATTTAAGGATAATCTTTCATCATAAAAATCCATATTAATACACTTAATTCAAAACTTTATAAGGTATCATTGTTTCAAATCAATTTTGTAGTGAAACAGACTATTTAATTTAATTACATAGTCACCTTAGCCTTTTTTACTCTCATTGGTGTTATTATTACTATTTTATTGATTGCTCAGAAGATTAAGGAATTTGGACACAGTTAAATTAGAGTTGAGTCTAGTATTTAAGGTTTCTGGCATTAAACTTGGAACAGTTCAGTTTTACTGTAGAAACAAAATAAATCATCTATAGGGGTGCCTGGGTGGCTCAGTCAGTTGAACGTCTGCCTTCAGCTCAGGTCATGATCCCAGGGTCCTGGGATCAAGCCCCACATCAGGCTCCCTGCTCAGCGGGAAGCCTGCTTCTCCCTCTCCCACTCCCCCTGCTTGTGTTCCCTCTCTCGCTGTCTCTCTCTCTGTCAAATAAATAAATAAAATCTTTTTAAAAAATAAAAAATAAATAAATCATCTATATTTAGTTTAAAAAGTAACTATAGAGAACAAAGAGATGGTTACCAGAGGGGAGATTGGTGAGGGGATGTGTGAAATAGGTGAAGAGGATTAAGAATATATTTATCTTTTTTTTTTAAAAAAAAGATTTTATTTATTTATTTGACAGAGAGAGAGTGTGTGTGTGTGCATGCGAGTATATGAGTGGGGAGATGGGCAGAGGAAGAGGGAGAGAAAGAATCTCAAGCAGACTCCATGCTGAGCATGGAGCCCAACTCAGGGCTCAATCTCACAATCCTGAGATCATGACCTGAGCAGAAACCAAGAGTCAGACAGTTAAATGACTGAACCACCCAGGAGCCCCAAGAATACACTTACCTTGATGATCACTGAGTAATACATAGAATTGTTGAATCACTATATTTTATACCTGAAACTAATAAAATCACACTGTATGTTAACTATACTAGATTTTTTTTTAAAAAAGGTAACAAGAACAACAAAAGGAAAACATTAAGATAGTCATATTTCTAAAAGACAAATCTCGATTTTACTTGGGTCTGCCATAAAGAAGCATGGTTTTTGCTGCATAGCATTTCATATTTTAGTTTCACAATGAAAATGTAAATGGTTATTTTCCTGATAAACTGATTATGTCAGTATCCTATGAAAGCAACATAAAATTTTTAAAAACAACAAACTGAGCATACCTCTAATAGAAGAGTCAGTTTGGGTACCATTATACAAAAGAGAATACTGCCACAATTTTTTTATTCTCTTAACTAAAAGTCATCCATTCTCATTCTTTACCACATTTATAGCACAGTCTACTGGACTTTGGCAGAGCTGCTGTGACCACAGACTGTTTCTTGAATCAGAGATAATTAGCAGGCTTGTGTGCCAATTCTTGAACAATGAGTTTGGTTTTCTAGCATTTCTGGAAGAAATGTTCATCTTTTGCTTTTTTTCGCTCTTATTTCCCTGCAGCATTTACAGAATGCAGATTTTGGCCATCTGGGGTCCACACATAGAACAGTGTGAGGCATGGCATGCCTGCTTGAAACAGATCTCCTAGTATAAGAATGATAATAATGAAAATATGTAACACAGGCTGTTATAGTTTGATCTGTGCCCTCCAAAAACGGTATATTGATGTCAAACCCCCAGTACCTCAGAATATGACTTTATTGGGAGATAAGTTCCTAACAAAAGTAATCAAGTTAAAGTGAAGTCATTAGGGTGGGCTTTAATCCAATATGACTGGTATCCTTATAAAAAGGTGAAATTTGTACTCAGAGACAGATTCGCAAGGAAAGATGATGTGAAGACACAAAGAGAATGCCATCTAAAAGCCAAGGAACACCTGAGGCTATCGAAAGCTGGGAGAGAGACTTAGATTCTCCCTCACAGCCTTCAAAAGGAGCCACCCCTGCTGAAACCTTGATCTCAGACTTCTAGTTTCCAGAGTTTTGAGACAATAAATTTCTGTTGAAATGTCACCCAGTTTTTAGTATTTTGTTACAGTATCCCCAGGAAACCAATACACAGGCTATGTTTAATTCACTGTAGGGCACATGAACTTCATTTTAGGCATAATTCATTTTTGAAGGTACTTTACTATACTTCCCTTGAGCATGTATCACTTGAATAAGACTGCATTTGTATGTTTATCATGCATATTGACTTCCCCATCTACCTCTAAAATCTCACCACTCCTCATAGAGCAAAAAAGTAAATAATGAATATATACCTTTTAAATAAGAAGCCTGGGTGGCTCAGTCGTTAAGTGTCTGCCTTTGGCTCGGGTCATGATACCGGGGTCCTGCGATTGAGCCCCACATCGGGCTCCCTGTTCAGCAGGAAGCCTGCCTCTCCCTCTCCCACTCCCCTGCTTGTGTTCCCTCTCTCGCTGTGTCTCTCTCTGTCAAATAAATAAATAAATAAACTCTTTAAAAAAAAAGAAAAAAGAAAGTAGTTAACAAAAAGCAATGAGTCTGAAGAGCTCTTGTGGTAGGCAGCCTCTAAGATGGCTCCCAACAGTTCCTGAGTCATAGCATTCATGCTTTTGTGTAAACTCGTCCTTTTAAGTGTGGGCTGAATTCAATGACTGGCCTCAAGGAATAGAATGTGGCAGGTGTGATGGAATATCTCTATATTATCAAGACGTGACATCCATTTTTGATGCTCTCTTGCTCTCTCTTATTTGGATTACTCACACTGAGGGAAGCTGCCATGTTTGTGAAGAACACTATGGATAGGCCAGTGAGTGATATTAACAACTGGAGGCCTTAGTCCCATAGTCTACAAGAAATTTCCTTCTGATAATAACAGTGCCTGTAGGCAGATACTTCAGTGCATGAAGACCTGAAATAACACTGCAGCTCTGCTAACACTCTGACAACAATCGCATGAGAGACCTTGAACCAGAGGCACCTCACTAAATGGCATCCATATTTCTGGCCCACAGATTATAGGAGATAATAAATGGTTGTCATTCCAGCTGCTAAACGTTGGGATGATTTGTTACACAGAAATATGTAAATAACACAAAGCTATAATAATTATTGACATTTTCTCTCTTTGTATGATATCATTATATTTAGATCATTATTTTAGGGATTTTAGGGAAAATGTAAATGATGATAATTCTGAGGGTAAAAAGAAATGTGTTAGAGAGGACCAAGTCTCTAAAAGGTTAACAAAGTTTAAGTCTATGGTTTCACAACTGCTTCTATCCAGTGCAATTTGCTTAGAAACAAATTTGCAAAGCTCAACCATAAATGCAAAGCATTTATAGTAACCTTCATGCATATTATACTTTCTAATACATAAGTTGATTCTATTTTTCTCAGATACTGAAAAGTTACTTTCACATTCTTTCAGCTTATTTCAAATACTAAAAAGTTAGGTTGTTAACTTTTTTTTTTTTAAGATTTTATTTATTTATTTGACAGAGAGAGAGACACAGCGAGAGAGGGAACACAAGCAGGGGGAGTGGGAGAGGGAAAAGCAGGCTTCCCGAGGAGCAGGGAACCCAATGTGGGGCTCGATCCCAGGGCCCTGAGATCATGACCTGAGCCAAAGGCAGACGCTTAACGACTGAGCCACCCAGGCGCCCCTAGGTTGTTATTTTTTATTGTAATTTTTGTTAATGGAATTATTTCCCAGTACATGCTATTATAATATTAAAAATGTTTTATTTGGTTTTTTAAAAAATCCATAATGCTATTAATAAGTTTAGAGAATTTTATGAAGAAGCTATTACACACAAAGAAATGTGGCAGCAGTCAATGAAAAACTTGTCCAAAAAAAAAGTATTGTTTCTCTTATACACTTTCCACTGGGATTCCCCCAAATTTGTGAGTTTTCCTGGAAAACAAATGAGATAAATGCCTTTTATTATTCAATCAAAATACTCTAACAAATATATTAGTTTTCTATTGTTGCTGTAACAAATTCCACAAACTTAGTGGCTTAAAGCAACACAAATTATCTTATAGCTCTGGAGGTCAGAATCTGACACAGGTCTCATGGGACAAATATCAAGGTCTTGGTAGGATGTGTGTTCCTTTGTGGAATCTTTAGTAGGACAATCCATTTCCTTGCTCTTTGCCTGAATTCCTTGGCTTAAGGCACAGGTCCAGTGGTTCTCACTTTACCTTTCTCGGATTAATTTTCTGTTGTCACGTCTGCTTTTAAGGACTCATGTAATTAGAATGGGTTTATGTGCATAATCCAGTGTGCTCTCACCATGTTAATGTCTGTAACCACACTCACATCTACAAAGTCCCTTTTGCCTTGTGTGATGACATATTCACATGTTCCAGGGATGAGGGCCTACCACAGTAGATTATGGTATTTGGTTAATAAATAATACATTAAAACTATGAAATTAGGTTTAATTCTGAAATTTCACATCAATGTATGCTCAAGAATGTAAAGAAATATGTAAAGATTTAGACATGAATACACTTACCTTAGTGTGTTCCCTTTTGAAAAATAAAATTGAATATCTCAACAAACAAGTTTCCTTTCAAATGAAAACTCAATACTTTAGATTACAGAAAATGAGTTCTTATAAAATAGACTGAATTCCCAACAAACTTGATAGATTAAAAAGGAATAAAAATTGCTATTGTAAATCACTTAGATGTAGCTTGCAGCTGATTTTTCCTTTTCTTTGTTCACTGGCAAAAATGAAGGTGATAATGCTGATCAATACTTAAGTTTGTATTTTAATAAGAATAACTGATTTGGGAGCGCCCGGGTGGCTCAGTCACTTAAGTGTCTGACTCTTGATTTCAGCTCAAATCATGATCTTAGGATAATGAGACCAGCCCCATTGGGCTCTATGCTCAGCTCAGAGTCTGCTTAAGATTCTCTCCTTCTCCCCTCCCCCTCCCCCCACGATCTCATGTGATCTCTCTCTCACACACAAAAAATACCAAACTATTAAAAATGATAATGTGAAAATGGAAGTAAAAATACAAATTATTGTAAATAAGATTATAGGTGAAGTTAACAGCCTATTGTCCATTTTTCAGGTAATGTTTTTTGGCCCATAAATATGATGGTAGTATATATTTAAGATAGATCTGATAATTTCTCAAGATTCCACAATGCAATATTCATGCTGTAAACTGGTTTATTGGAGTTCTCCATGTCAAAAACATAAATTGAACCACAAGCAAGTATTAGTTTCTCTACAGAAGGTGACTGGTATTGAGTAGGTTTCATCAGACACTTTATTATATTTATTAAATCAGCCTTAGAAAGCACCAATTACATCAAACCTCCTCTTAAAAACTATCACTCTTTTTTTTATGCTCCAAATAAATAGAAGTACTTACTATTTCTATAGCAGATGTTGAAAAGTGCATGAATTTAAACTGTCCTTCCCCACCAAGAAATATTTCACTGTAATGTTTTTTTTTTTTAAGATTTTTTTATTTATTCATTTGAGAGAGAGAATGGGAGAGAGAGCATGAGAGGGGGGACGGTCAGAGGGAGAAGCAGACTCCCTGCCGAGCAGGGAGCCCGATGCGGGACTCGATCCTGGGACTCCAGGATCATGACCTGAGCCGAAGGCAGTCGCTTAACCAACTGAGCCACCCAGGCGCCCTATTTCACTGTAATGTTAATGAAGAAAATTAAATCCCAAAACTATTCATATCATTAAAGAATCACCTGGCAAAATTTTATTTTATTTTCTGTTTGTGAAAATGTGCAATATATTACTAATTGATTATTAGTAATAGTTCCTTTAGTATCACTCTATCCAGAAAGAAATAAAGTAACACTTGGAGACAATGGTAACTATTATTAAAACAAATTCAGTTATATATGTACACGTAGTTGCAGACAGGAGAAAAGGATGATCAACAAAAGATCTTTAAGCTAAGGCTGAATTTTGGGTGGAAAATACTAATTAAAGGAGAAAAAAGAAAGATGTTAACACTTCCAAATTTTAAGAGAGAATTATTTTTCATATTTCTGAAAGGATAGGGTAGGAATCAAATCACTGTCATTTATGTTCTATTGGCTAGCAGTTGAAGAATGATATAATGTTTTTGTTTGAAATGCCAATATTTACAATATTCTAAAAATCACTTCATTTGGAACTCTTTAAACATATGATATAAAATATGTATGACAAGTTCAAAATGCTCCAGGAGATTACATTGTTCTTCAAACTTTTCCAAAAAGTTTAAAGGCTATTACTTTAAACTATGATTCAGACTCAAATTCAGGTCCACTGGTTACAACCCCTATCCTTCATGATAAGTTTCCTGGTAAAGTCCTATATATCCTATTTTGCCATGGCAAATCAGTTGATAGCATATTTCCATTAACCCGCAAGATGACATCAAGATCCATTGGACCCAACTTTTGTTTTTGCTCTTTGAGCAATTCTAACTATTTGATAGAATAGATATTTTATGAATTTTATTCTTAGAGGTTTTTAAAAGAAAAAAAAGTTGTTTATTTTCAACAGAATAAAATTAATTCTACCTTGCAATTACCATAGGATTCACTACCATTTGTATAAGTCTATGAGACTTTATGAGATCTTAGTGATATTTTTTCTAAATCTTGAAATATATTCTATTTCATCATCTTATTTGCTGTTTAAACTGCTAATCATTACTATTAACCATTACTGTTACTATTTAGTCATTACTGAAAAATTATTCTCAACTGTGCTACAATAGACTACAGCAATAAGAAAACAGAATGATGTAGTACCTTAGAATAATAACACAATAGTGAAATAAACTGCCACTAATTCTACATTTTTTATCTTACCGCAAAGACTAAAGGATTATATCAAATTGCAAGAAACTATAAAAGAAGACCAGAAGCACCATATTTGTTGTCAGCTTTTTAGCTTTCATTGAACATAGTTCAAGTTCACAATTTGTTATTTTCCTCTCTTAAAGGCAAAAAAAAGAAAAATTTTCAGAAGATGTTTCACTATAATTAGATGAATCAGAAGATTGCCAACAGACAGCCCTGAGTCTAGACTCAAAGGATGGTAAAATTGTGTAAATGAAATTTTAGACTATGTGCCTTTATAGATGATGATATTCTGCATGAGTTTTCTCAAACTCAATAATTGATATGTGAATTATGTATAAGAACAAAAAGAAAATTTATCATTCTCTCTAGGTAGTCATTCAACAAGAAAGACTTAATCATGCAGTATTTTGTGATAATCATCTGGACCATCATGTTTTGCTAAAAGAAAATGAGACAGCATTCTTTCATCTTTATAATGAAGATTTTAATGAAAATTTTATGATGAAAATATGATTTAAAAAGATTATTTCATGATATGTGCCAAAATTTACTTGATATAATTTCTAAGTGGACAAATACTGAAGGCAAGTGAGCATACAAAAACTAGCAAGAAATAGATAATTTAGAAATGAAATAATTAGTTGGGTGGGCTATTCCAAATGACATTAATTAATCTATAAATTAAAATGTTTTGCAATTATGGTGCAAGGAAATGGCATATTTTATGCAACAAAATTATAAACTATCCATGGTTTCACAATATTTGTCAATTATTTTGCTTTGATGATGCAAGCATGAGAATAAGAAGCAGAAGTAATGAAAAACTAGTGCTCATTAGAGATATAATTGAAATTGGGAATCAAAATTTATAGGATAATTTTTGGTCATGAAAGAGTAGAAAAGAGGTAGTTATATTCAAGAGAAATCACTCACTTTGAATATACGTAACTTCAAAAATAGGAAAAAATTAATAAAATTTGTTTTCTCTTTTAAAATTCTTATTAAACCTTCTGTAAAACTGATTTTAGATAGCCCTTTATTTTTGCTTTTGGAAATTATTTGTTAAACGATTTAAAATATTATATTATTATATATAATATATTATTATTTATATATGCATATATATAAAATGGAGATGCCAGAGACAACTTTTTGCACTGGTCCTCCCCACTAAGTGCATCTATAAATCCCGGAAATAAAGAGTCAACCTAAGAAGATATCTGAAAGGTTATAAAAAAAGGTGAACTGGTATGGGAACACAGAATTAGAGAAATGACACAGCAGCAGAGTATCCTATGTCTCTTCACTCAACAGAAGCTAATACAGACCTGAAGGCATCTTGGAACACTAATAAGTACGAAGGAGCAATGGAAAGACAATAGGATATCCTTTTCCTCATGAGTTTTATAAATAAAATTTGATGATTGGAACAAAATATAACATCATCTGATACTAAAGACAATGATATTTAAGAATGAGGAATGTAATGGAAATGAAATGGAAGTAAGTTTTCCCAAATTCGCTCAAAGTGATAAAATGTCAATATAAGTAAGATGTGATAAGTAACATGTATAATGTAATATCCTCAACAACCACTATAAACTATAAAAATAATATACTCAAAGGCACTGTAAATAATCAAGATGAAGTCTTTTAAAAATTTCAGTAACTCACAAGAAGGCAAGAAAAGAAACAGAGGAATGAGGACAAGAGAAAACAAATAATGAGAGTGGCAACTTAAGTTCTAGCAAATCTATAGTTAAATGCAGATGTCTAATTCCAGTAATTGAAAGACAGAAATTGACAAGGTGGGGATAAAGAAACATAACCCCACTCTGTGCCATTTACAGGAAATACACTTCAAACTGAATGTCATAGGTAGGTTAAGGTAAAAAGATGGAATAAAGATATACCATGGAAACATTAGTCAAAAAAGTAGAAGTTACTATGTCGATATCTAATGAAGTAGATTTCAGAGCAAAGAAAGTTACTAGAAAACAAGAGGGACATGCATAATGACAAAAGGATCAATCCAGCAGGAAGACATAATAATCTGAAATGAATACGCACAAAAAATATTTGCAAACCGGACAACCTGCAATGGATTGATACCAGACTATATTGAAAACTCTCAAAGCTCAGCAGTAAAGACAAATTATCTAATCACAAACACACACACACACAAATCATGGACAAAAGAGAAAAACAGACATTTCACCAAAGAGGATAAATAGATGACAGATTTGCCCAAGAAATGACAGTCAATATCATTAGTTATCAGGGAAATGCAAATTAAAATCAGCATGAGATGTTACTACCAATGAGCCATATCTACCAGAATGTCTAAAATAAATAATGATAATACCAAGTGTTAGTGAGAATTCAAAGAAACTGGAACACTCATACATTGCTGGTGGAAATGTAATATTGTATGGCCACTCTGGAAAACACTGTGGCAGTTTCTTCTAAAACTGAACACGGAATTATCGAAAACCCAGAAATTGCATTCTTGGGCAATTTTCCCAGAGAAATGAAGGCTTATATTCACATAAAACCTGAATGTTCAAGCTGGTTTATCTATAATAGCCCCAAACCGGAAACAATCCACCTGTCCTTTAATGAAGGAATGGTTAAACCATGGTACTTAAATACCATGGAATAAAATTCAGCACTAAAAAGGCAAGATCTGGTGATACACACAAGTTGGTGAATCTCTAGGGAATTCTGATGGGGGGTGGGGAAGCCAATCCCAAAAGGTTACATACTGTATGATTCGATCTATATAACATTTTTGAAATGACAAACTTATAAAAATGAAATACAGAGTAGTGGTTGATGGGGGAGGGGCATGTCAGGAGGGAGGCGGCAGTGGTTATAAAAGGGGAACACAAGAGACTTTTGTTATAATGGCCTTGATTAACATCTTGACTACAACTATAGGTTGTGAACCTATGCATATGATCAAATTAAACAAAAAAATAAGCACAACAAAGAAAATCTGCATAAGATGAATGCATTGTATCAATGTCAATATTCTAGTTGTGATATTTTAATATAATTTTGAAAAATATTAACACTGGGGCAAACTGAATAAAGGTACACAGGATTTCTCTATATTATTTCTTCTAAATACATGTAAATTTACACTTACCTCCATAAAAAAATTCAATTAAAACTCAAAAAGGGGAGGATCCTTTGGACACAGATATTGAATGATGATAATTTCCCTGACATACTAAATGCTAAGCCTGAGGAAAATCACTCTGTTCTGGGTCTCACACAGTAGAAGACTCATTCTGGCCCTGTCTGGCCACACCTCAGCCTTGGATCAAGGAGTTCACAGAGCCAAGAAGACATGGTCCAGGTTGGATATCTAGGACATAACTGAAATCCATTCCCAAACAGCAGAAACTTCCAATACCTTTTTAGGTCTCCTCATTGAGGCCATTCTCTGAAAAGTAGATCATGCCATACATGTCAAACCTTTAGACGTAAGAATGACCAACAGAAGAAAGTCTGTTTGAGGGGTTGTGCATGGACTTAGAAACATGGCTTGGGTCCTACTGTGTGTGCATGAGTTCCTTTCCAGTGAGCACTTGAGTTGCAATTAGAAAGAGAAGGGGTGAGATGAGCCTGTATGCTAGCCTTCTCCGCATGGTCACAAAAATTCTAAATTCAAGCCTGTCCGTCCAGGTGTATTTATCAAGGTGTGACATTTAGTGTCTTGATATATAACTTTTTTAAAAAAGATTTATTTATTTATTTGAGAGAGAGCTGGGGGGGCAGGAAAAATAATTTCACAATGGCAACTGCAGTGTTCTTCCTTATACATTTCTACTAAGCAACGAGTACCTGCTTAAGATGGGTTTTTTGAAGCTATTGTTTAGAGAAGAAAAGAAGTTCTATTCCTTTTCTAAAATGACCACAAGTAACTACCTAAGTGGAAAAATTACTAATGGCATCTCCCTTGAAAAACAAGAAGTTCTGCTGCACAGAGCAGGTTAGTGTAGAAAAGTGGTAGAAGGGATTGAGTCAGGAAATAAGAGAGGAAGCAAAAGCAAAATGAGAGAGACATGGAGGAAGGCAGAAAGAGAGGAGCTAAAAGATTAGATTCTTAACACTAACTCTACCTATGTCATGAAGTTACAAAATAATAGTGAACCAAATAATTCACTTTTGAATTTCTCTGCTCCACTAAAAAAAATAATAGTAATAATAATGTATTATGAGAGAATGGAGACAAAGATTAAGAATCAAGATTCTTGGATTTCCAGCCTTGTAGTGATATGTCTGTTTTGACCTTGCAACATGTCATTTTAATTCAGTAAGATTCAATTTATATTCCTGTTTTTTTTTAATAAATGCTGATAAAAGCAATGTATGCTTACTCTGGAAAGTTTTGAAAATGAATGATGGTATAAAAAGAAAATATAAATCACCTACCAGAGATAACCTGTATTAAAATTTTGATATATTCCTTCCATTCTTTACTTCTAATGAATGTGCTTGTTTACATTCTTTTTTTCCACTTAAACTTGTGAGCCTATTCACATCTCTTAAATATTCTTTTAGAGTACCCTTTTTATTATATGAATAAATATGCCAACACATATTCTGTAACGTATTTTTCCTTTCTCCTCTTTTGGACATTTAGATGGCTTCCAAATTTTTTACTATTATATATAATAGATGAAAATCTCTATACATAAATCTTTGAGTTTATGAGTACTTACTTAGGCTATATTCCATAAAAAGGGGATTACAGGGTCATAAAATGTGACCTTTCTGACAAGCTCTTGATAGGAATTCCCAAATTGCTTGAGCCTCACTTTATTGGTAAAATGAGAAGCTTACATGAGATGATTTCAAAGGTGCTTCTCTCAGCTATAAAATTGTATGACTCTATGCCTTTTAGCCAGCTTACTATGGACTTCATATTAAGAAGTCTATGATTCATTAAACATATAATCTTCTCTGACACTTAATAATAACACCTTGAAAACCATATTGCATTACTGTATATCTCCATTTTTATGCAGTGGACTTGGAGCTTGACTTGTTAGTCTCCCAAAAGACTTTGAGGCAAGGATTTGGGTATAAATGGCATATTAGGAAATTCCCAGGAAAAATTAGTAAGGTTATAGGAGAAAGATATAAGATAGGGCTGGGAGAGAGTCACTTGCTGACATAATGCCCAATTATCCCTTTACAGTTCAATGGTGTTCTGTACAATGACACTCTTTTACATAACAATGGAACTGTCCTCAATATCAGAGGTTAACAATGATGTAATATTATAATCAAATCCAAAGAGTCCATTCAAATTTCACTCTTTCCTCCGCTCTTGGGTCCAGGATCTAATCCATCATCACATCTTGTATCTGGTTGTAGTATCTTTAGTTCTATTCAATAAAGAAGAGAACAGTTCTCTGCTCCTTTCCTCTCATTTGTTATCTTCATATTTTTTTCATTGTGCAGGCCAATAACTTTGTAGAATGTCCCTCAACTCAGATTGATGTGATGATTCCTCACAGTTACATTCAGATCATGTACTTTTATCAGGAATATCATGGAAGTGCTGCTGAGTCCCTTTCAGTGCATTATATCAGAGACACAGAATGCTCATTTGTCCTATGCTGCTGATGTTAACTTTTATCTCTAGAGTATAATGGTGTCTCAAAGTTTCTCCATGGTACAGTTGATAATTATTTTGGACTTATTAACCAATATGTAGTTGGTAACTATTTCATAAGGAGAAAATATATTTTTTTCATAAAATTTTTACCCCCTTGATGTAACATCCATTATTACTTGCCTGAAACAATTATTAGCATAAGAATTTCCAAACAGCAATTTCCTAATGTTGCCATTCGTTATGTTTATTTGTTTATATTCCACTGTAAAGCAAAGCTTTCCTTTTTGAGTGTATAATAGTATGACCTTATAGATTCTTATTTTATTCAGTGAGTTATAATTTGTCGGTATCTTGCCTTATACTAACCCTAACACTAACCCTAAACCTTATACTGATGTTCAAATTGTCCCAAATTTGGTCAGTGGGACTCCCTTCAAGCTGGTTTTTGTATATTTTTAATGAATTTTTGTGTGTGTGTGTGAGAGCAATTTTGTAGATTCTGGTACTGTCTCTCTCTAGTTCTGGAACAAGTTGTTTCTTCAGAGAGTCTTGGTTTCTTTTAGTGGATAACAGCACCCAGAAATCAAGATCTAGGTGCTAAACATGCTCATCCTTATAGGCGTGTCATTGCTTCCAAGCTTTTTCAGTTGACAGCAAGAAAATACATTTCCTAAATGCATACCTGTGCATGGACACGCATGCACACACACACTCACACACACATGCACACACACATTAAATATCTATACCTATCTAGCTATTGAGAGATTGATCTAAAACCATGACTTTTCATGGATACCTCTAATTCAAATTCAACAGGACAAAGTTTATTTTTATGTCTTCGTATTTCCCTCACACATGAGTAACTCCTTTTCCTTTCTTTGAGAAGCCTAGCTCCACTTACCTTCAATAATTTCACATTTTTACTAACCCCTCCCATATAACAAATTGCCTAGTCACAGAGAGCTATGCCAGTCAAATTCTCTGCCCTGACCAAGGAAGTGAAAGAGAGAAGGGGAAAGAGGGGGTGGAGAGGGAGAGGGAAAGAGGAAGGAGGGGAGGGGGAGAGGGAGGGAAAGAGGGAGAGAAAGAGATTCTTGCCCACCAAAATGCATCCAAAACTGACTTCACATAGGTGCTCAATTATATTTATTAAATCAAGAAATAAACACTTTTACAGGTAGAAACATATACAGAATGTTATGCAAATCTATCATTACTCTGTGATGATTCCATCTGTAACAACTATATTTTTACAATAGTTCCATCAAATAACAGTTTTCTAGTTGCATAGCAGGTACTTAGTAAACATTTACAGAATAATTAATAGAATTAAAGTTTTGAATATGTTTATAAGTAACTTTTTTACCACTTGTCCTACTTGTTTCCATTTTTCTCTATAAGTAATCAACAGTTTAATATTCCAATGAATTCCAATAATTTTATTAAAAGTAATATATGTTTTTAGAGCATTTCATGGATTGCTGGCCATAATGTCTGACCATTATGAGATGGGATATCTCCTGAAACATTAAAAAAAAAAAGAAACCTGGGGAAATTACAGAATAGTCTAGAAAATAATAAATGGATAAATAGTCAAGATAAGTAATTACTACCATATGCTGAGCATTGCTTCTATAGCAAGTACTAAACTGGGCATTGTAGTTATACAACCCCTGTATGGTAGCTATTATTATGATTATTTAAAGATGAAGAAAATACAAACAGAGATCTAATAAGTTGTACAAGGTCACCCAGAAACTGAGGGACTGAAGCAGAATTCAAACAAAGGCACATCTAACTCCAAATCCTGTGCACTCAACACTCCTTTTGAAATAATAAGGACCACACTGCCAAACACTATCAGGCTGTGACAGATAAGATCTTGTTTGCATCTCCTTTTGGGCCCCAATCTCCACCGTAATTAAAAGACGCTTCCTCCCTCAAGACATGAACTGGAAAAACTCCTGGACAAGCCTCAGATGGAAAAACATAATTCGGGTTATAAGTTTAAACACGGATGCAAGGTTAATTGGTAAGGCATACATAAAGGAAAGCATTCAGATAGAAAAGGGTCATGCACTTAGAACTTGATTGGAAGTACAAGGAGCTAAATGCTCTCAGCCCAGTTCTATTCACTCTTCTCATTTAAACTTGACACCTCAACCATACAATTATTATAAAAATCAGGCTGGTATGCCTTTCATTTATTTATTTCTATAATGAAAGAGAGACCATAAAAGAGAAAGGCAGAAAGAAAGAGAGAGATTGATTCCAATAGAAGTATAAGAACTATGATACATCCACACAGGACTCCTTTATGTTCAAATGGACCAAGCCCTTTCCAGCTTTAAGGCCTCTGGATGTGCTGATCACACATTCTAGATCAATTCCTCTGCTCCTGCATGATCATATCCTTTTTATTATCCGGGTCCCAGAAATACCATTTCCACAGCTGGGCCTTCTCTGCAAAGCCTATCAAAGTACATTCCCCTCCCTGTTGCTTTACAAATGAAAGTATGACAGAAGACATTGCATTGGTTTATTTATAGTGATTATCATATTCTGTAGTGTTTTTATTTTTTGCTTGTTCATTACATATATCCATAGTTTCTCTCATATGTTTTAGAATGACATTTTTAATTCCTCAGCACTTAGCACAGTGTCTGAAATAGCTAGCTAGTTAGCTAGAGATATATAATAGATATGTAGATATGATAATAATTAATTGTTGTGTTAATAAATTATATCTATCAATTATTTGCCCTTATACAGTTTCAAAGTGGAAACATTAGGACTACTGGGTACGTTACTTTTTTTTTTTTAAGATTTTATTTATTTGACAGAGAGCCCAAGTGGGAGGAATGGCAGAGGGAGAGGGAGAAGCAGACCCCCCAGGGCCGATGCGGAGCTCGATCCCAGGCCCCTGGGATCTTGACCTGAGCTGAAGGCAGACACTTTAACCAACTGAGCCACCCATGTGCCCTTTCAGTACATTATTTATATGAAAACACAATATATTCTTTTAAATCTATGGACTAGGTATTATCTTTGGCTTAATAACATCAATGAAAAATGACTAATCCGAATTTAAAGAATCAACTTCTGAACTAATGTTATAAACTATTGCATGTAGAAAATATTTTTTTTCTTCCTGGCATATTTGTCATTTTTTAATATTTTAACTGAAAATTATGTAAGAAAATTATGGGGTAAGAGAAAATGAATCCATCTCAGGTCATGTCCTTTGTAATCTCCTGGTTACAAAGGCTGTGACTTCAACTGACAACTTCATGCTATTAATCTGAGAGATTTCAGAATTATGCAATGTCTTCCTTTTGTCTGGATTTATTGTTCACAAGATCCCTAAACATGAATACAAAAATAACTATGGTATAGATGTTGGTAATTTACTTGTGGATATTCTACAGTTTTGTTGTCCTGAAAACATAGTCAGGAGAAAATTGTGCACCACCATAAAATCATTATTTGGGCAAAAATTCTATAAAACTCGGGCGCCTGGGTGGCTCAGTTGGTTAAGTGACTGCATTCAGCTCAGGTCATGATCCCAGGGTCCTGGGATCAAGTCCCGCATCGGGCTCTCTGCTCAGCGGGAAGCCTGCTTCTCCCTCTCCCACCCCCCTGCTTGTGTTCCCTCTCTCGCTGTGTCTCTCTCTGTCAAATAAATAAAATCTTTAAAAAAAAATTCTATAAAATTCAAGATAATCATTTTATTTAATCCATTAAAATTAAGATTTAGGGAATAATGCTAATAATGACATGTCAGTAAATGAAAAGAGATCATGTTTTTTCAAAAGTCCATTTAAAAATGATCTGGTATTCATTTTCTTAAGATTCTATGCCATTTTTCTGGATTTCCTAAAAACTAAAAAGCTATTGCAAATTAATAAAAATTTGAATAATGTATGCTATAAAAACATTTTTATAGAAAATGATATGGGATATATATAGTCTAAGTTTGCTTGTTCATATAACCCAAGTAGGCCTAGTTATCACTGTCTTCTACTTTGTGATATAAGAATATCACAGATTCCAATGGGAATTCTTAAATAATTATCTTCAAAATTAGCATTTCTTATAGATTGCAATTTGCCCCTAAAAATCTTGTATCAATGAGGCTGATTTCAACAGCAAGTAATAGCAAATCATGACTTCACCAAATAAAACATTGAGAAAATTTATTATTTCGATTAAATGTTCAGAGGCAAGTTAATTCAGCAGTTTGCTAGCATTATCAAGACTCATATTCTTTGTATTTGTCTTTATGTGAACCTGCTATGTTGGCTTCATCTGAAAATATGTTCCATTCATGGTTACAAAATGGTTACCATGAACCATGGGTCTACCTGACTTAAGGCCTCATATTTATACAGATCATCCAGGAAAGAATCCATACACCCATGTGGCATTGATTGACTCTGATTCCATATGTGCTCCTAAACTAATCACTGGCAAGAGAAATATAATTACATGATTAGAATAGTGTCATCAGGATTCACCCCTGAAAGGACAGGTTCACAATCCATCAGGATTTAGCTCTGAAAGAAAAGGGTCACAATTCATCAGGATTTAGCTCTGAGAGAAGGACAGGGTCACAGTCTAGCAAGGTAGACGTTTGGAAAAATACAGGCTTCTATATACAAGAAGTAATAAAGGAGATGGCAACAGCTATCTGCTTCAGCGGCTCCTAAGTGAATACATATAATAACAAAAGAAATTGGATAAATCCTATATTCTGAGAAAACTGATGTATCTGCTCCAAGTTGGTGACGATGTTACTAAATGAGGTTGCACTGCTTTCCAGCCTGTTCTCCATTTGTCACTTTTTTCCCCTGGGTTTCTCTTGCTGGCAAGAGCCTTTTGAGCTGCACCCTGGAGAAGTCAAGGAGTGCCTTCCATCTTCATTAATATGAGGTATGTATTTGAGTAGTTTTGTTATTTGTGTGTTTTACTGATATTTATACTCAGTTCATTATGAACTTTTATAGGTTAGAATGTATGATTTACAATAGTTACTGTGGCTCCATAATGGTTTTATTATGCAGGCCTGGTTAAGGTTGTAAAACTGTAGCACCACCTCACCTTGAAAGCTTCTTGCTCTTGCTGAGTCTTTCATTAGAATTTTCTGTGGCCATGGTAGTTAGGGCCAGTGACATGATTCCCCCGTGGCATGAGATTCTGGGGTTTGCAACTCACAGCAGAGGAGACAATACAATTCTCCTTTTCCCACTGTTGGATGTAGTGGTTTCTGAAACCAGATCTGAAACATCAGAGGTTATTTTTGCTGAATGTCACACTAGCCCATTTGTCCAGCTACAATGAGAAATCCTTTAACAATGAAGATATGCTTTATTCCAATGACATTTCAGGAAATGAAATTCAAATTTTCTGGCAGTGAGCTCTATTTTTTGGGAGTCAGCCTCTTCCAAATTTTCTTGCAACACATAAAAAAGGTCAACTGTGGATAAAACTGGATAGTAGTAATTTATCAAACTTCTCACTCTGCAAATCTCCTAATGGTTAACATAATTAAAAGGTTTTCATCTTAAATCTTTGTTCCCTTTTGGTTCTCAATGCTAAGTTACCCTCAATAATAACAAAGAAAAATTACTATAAAAGAGAGCGTATTTATTGTAATCTTTTTTTTTTTGTATTCAGTTTCACATATTTTGTGAAACAGTTTCATACAAATGGGGAAACTGAAGCAAGACTCTTCATGGAGACAGATATTCCCAAAATGTTACATATATTTCTAAGAGATTTTGTCTCTTAAAGTTAGAAAGCTGTATACCCTGGAACTCCAAGCAATAAAACATCTCCCCTTCTTAGGCACAAGATAAACTAGTAAGAGTATAACTTATCCATATTGTCTGAATTCTAATCTACTCTATTTACATTGAACTTTGGACAATATTTTATCTCTGCTTTTATAAAGTATCAAAATATAGAGGAAAACACATGCCTTTCCTTCCATTTAGCTTTTTTGCAATGGCTCATTATGGTTTAGTTGATTTTCAGTTTGGTTCTGCAACCATTTATTGAGTGTATACTCAGGGCATAACATGGTGCTAGGTACTCTGGGAAATACTAAAATGAGTTATGACAAGACATTTATGACCCAAGAAGGGAGATAAAAAATAGACACATATAATTTATTTAAGTCTACCACAGCAGCCTTTAATAAGTGACATAAATTGTCAATGAGTTGAAGATTCCCATCTCTACCACTGACTAAATGAATAATTACATGAAACACTTTGTCACTGTTTAATGGATCAAAGCATTGGTTTGGTTAACATGGGGGAGGGAGTTCTGGCAAGGTGTTCTTAAAGCTAGGAAATGAGGAAGATAAGATAGTGTTTTGAAAATTAAATCTTTGTATCAGCCCAAGGGAAGGAAGAGATTCTCTGGGCAGTAGGACCCATTGAAAATGCTAGTATGTAACTGAAGAATTTATTTTATCAAAAGAGGAAACCATGGAGAGAGTCAGAGACACCTGAGTTCAGTGCTTAATTTAGCCATTAGCTCAGAGAGTGGATGCATTAGATGTATCACCCACAGAAACTTGAATATTTCTCATTCTAATGTCAGGTTATTACAAGGACAGTGCTGAATATAAATCACAGGGGTCAGTAAACACTATTTCCCACATATTAACAAGACAGTACACAGTATCAGATGCCCATGGCTAGCTAATTTAACCTGATGCCGTTAAACATTCAAAATAACCAATTCCCTTTATTTTGAGTTTTCATTCAATATGTAGCTTTTAATTCCCATAAAAACCTACTTACTAAGAGGTGTTATTACCATCTTTTAGTATTTCCTGTTATCTCTATGTTCTTGAGTTTTCACAGAAAATCAAAAACATTGTTTCTTATTGATTATGTGGGTCTTCCCTTTTGGCACTTGGTGACACAAATATTCTGATCCATGTGATACCATTTTCATCCTGGTGTTTATCTCAGTCTCACTGGTTTTATAGTGAAGTATGATTCAACTGCTTAGTGCTAAATTTTCCCTGCATACCAACTACATTTTGTCTAGACTTTTCTTTTCTTTTTTTTTAGACTTTTCAAGAACCACATTTCATCAGTCTTTCCCAGGACCAAATGACTACCATTTATAGATGTACTTCATTCTTCACTGATCTCCCCAGTTAGCAAGCCCCTAAATTTCTGGTTACTTGGCTCTACCAGTTTTCACTTACATCATTACAAATGGACATATTTTATTGCTAAACGTAGTCTAGCAAGTAAATGACCTGGTTACATCAATGAAAATATTAAAGAAAGACAATTTCTTCAACCATTCCTGGTATAAGTGTCTGTAAGATATACCCTATTAGGATAATTGTATACCTTCATTTGTTGCAGTTGAATATTTATCATGCACTCCCAGATGAGTATGTAATTTAGAGTCACTGAGAATTTGATTATCTGATAGCCAATTTAAGGGCAAATATTTATGGAGACCATATTAAGTAGAATGTGAATACAAAAACCTCCCCAAACAATAACAACAACAACAAAAACATGGATATTTTCTGCAGGATCAATGCAGTATTCTCAAGGAGGCTTTTTTTTTTCTTTTATTTTTAAATCTTAAGTGAAGGAGAAAACATTAGATACTGTTACGAATAATTAAAAATGGCAAAGCATATCTTAGATTGGTGAAATAGTACAAAACCAAAAAAGACTACAAAAATAATAAAAACCAACACAAGAGCAACATGGGATAGTGGAAAGAAAAAATTGCAAAGCAGATTTTATCATCAGATAGACCTAATTTAATAGTTTATCTCGTTTGGAACAACTTAAATAACTTAATAAATCTCATTTTTGTTAAATATAAAATAGAAATATTAGCATCTGCCTTGTTTTACTATCATAAAAATTGAATTGTGATATTTGCAAACTGTCTTATAAAATATCTGACATCTGATAAAATTTACCTAATAGTAAATACCAATATTATAAATATTTACATGTTAATAACACCTCTCAATGGTATAAATATTTATTTAAGGAAATGTTTCCAATTTCCAACCAGATAACTTACTATTGACATAGATACAGTGAAGAATCTGAAATTCAACAACGTCTGGTTGTTGAGATGGGAAATTATAGGGTGTTTAAGGGATCTGGGACTGTTTAATTAAATAAGGAGGTCATTAGACTGAAGTGGATATATGGCTTTAGTGACCTACATGGGTAAACCAAAACTTAAGCCTGTAAATGCTTCAAGGTTAAGAAATTAAAACCTAATGATGGTTAATCACAAACAACCAACTAGGCTTTAAGCTATAGACAATCAAATCATTTCCTTTCTTTGCTTCTGTACCTTGTCTATATAGGTCTCTAACCCTGGCTCCTATCTACAGTTTACACCTAACAACTTTTGGTTTGGTTCTATGATCACAATAAGCAGTGAGACACTAAGAGCTTTATTGGGTGGCACGTGGACAGGGTTGTAATAAAGGCAAAGTTCCTTACAGTGTGACATTGTCCAGAGGCTTAGGCAGGGGGTTACCGTCCAGAAGAAGAGGAGGGCAAGAGAACTGCCAGGGAAGAGGGGAATATAAGAGGGGTTTACCTATATAGCTGACGTCGCTCAACAGCATGGGGTGTGTGGATTAGAAGTCTCTGAAGGCCCAAGGCCAAAGGGCTGCAGTGTCCTGGAGCCTACATTCCAAGGCTCTATCTTATCAATGGATAAGAGCCACTGGATGAGGTTTTGTGAGATATGCAAAGCAAGTAGGTCTAAATGGCTAAAATCTTGTTAGGCTATTTTTGAAACAACTGATTTATAGAAGTTGAGTTTGCTGGTCAAGCTTTTGCGTTAACAGGCCTCAGCCTGCAGCAAATAACCTAGGGACCAATATCCAGGCCAACTCTGGCTCATTCATAGAAATGTAACTTCTTATTACAAAAGTGAATTGAAGAGTCTGTCACTTGTCTGCTAAATCTATGGTCTGCACAGTCTAACTTGTAAAAAAGCATGTTTTAAATCTGAGTTTCTGGTTATTTGTCATTAATAATCCAGCATTTATCCCAATTGATGTGGAAGATAAAGTTCCCTCAGTTTCTACCCCCACAATTCTGAAAGGTAAAATACCAATGGTAAGTCAGACATTTTAGTAGAATCATTAATTTAGCAAAAGTTTGTGTAATTTTAATGACAAAAAATGTTTACATACTTTCTAAAGTAGCAACATTTCATAGGAAGTCATGTGAACAATGCAGTAGAGAGAATGGTGGCTTCCTAAAGATGTCCACACCCCAATCCTCATAACTCATGAATATATCACCATACAGAGGAAAAGAATTTGCAAATGTGGAGTTAAGGATCTTGAGGTAAGGAGATTACCCTAGATTCTCCAGATTGTAAGTGTCTTTATAAAGGAAAGAGAAGAACTGGAGAATCAGAGTCAGAGGAGATGTAACAATGGGAATAAAGGTCACAGAGAGCGAGAGCAAGAGAGAGAGGAAGGGAGGGAGAAGATGAAATACTGAGATATTGAGGAAGGGGCACATGCCAAAGGATGAAGTTTCTAGAAGCTGTCCAAGGCAAGGAAGTAGATTCTCCCCTAGAGTATCCAGAAGGAACATAGCTCTGCCAACATCCTGATTTTAATCTATATGTCTATTTTGGACTTCTGACCTTCAGAACCATAAGATAATAAATAGGTGTTGTTTTAAGCCACTATGTGGTAATTTGTAAAAGCAGCTATAGAAAACTAAAACATTGTTCATTTTTTAAATATATGATAGAAGTTAAAGTTATATAACAATTTTAATAAACCCATTAAAAATAGTGTAACAATGTGTATTTGAATTGAATGCTACTTGCTTATTTAATTGATCATGAAAATACACTGGAGAAAAGATCAACCATGGTATTGGACTTCAAGAGCTCCAAAGGAATCCTCTAAATGATGAGATGAGACAGTCTTTGTTATGGACTCTTTTGCCCCCCTCCCCACCAATTCATATGTTGAAGCCGTAACCCCCAATGTAACTGTATTTGGAGAGAATCTTTAAGCAGATAATTTAAGCAAGTAATTAAGGTTAAATGAAGACAGAAGAGTGAGGTCTGATCTGATAGAAGGTGGCCTTGCAAGAAGAGACACCAGAGACCTCTCTTACTCTCTTCTCATACTTAACTCACCCAGAGAAAGGCCATGAAAGACAGAGAGAAGACATCATCTGCGAGACAAAGAGAGAAGCCTCACCAGAAACCACTCTGCTGTCACTTTGACCTTCGATTTCCAGAACTGAGAGAAAATACATTTCTTTGAGAAAATAAATAAGCCACCTAGTCTGTGGTATTTTGTTAAGGGAGCTGGAGTAGACTAATAGTTTCCAAGGAAACTGACAGGTGAATAATCTTCCAATGTTTGGCTGAATCATAATCTCTTAATTTGAGGTAAATTTGTAATACTGTTTTCTTGAGCAAAAGAACTGTGGTGGCCCTACTGGGTTTTGAATGAACACACTCTAAAAATACTATAAAATAAAAATTATGAAGATATTCTCCTAAAATAATGATGACTTAAATTTATTGTAATTTAAAACCAGTAGGAATTTAAGTCTCACTATCACTTTCATTATCATTACATGAAATTTATAATTTAATGCCAACAAGATTCTATTAACCCCATTCTCAGAAATATCATGGTCATTCTCTAGCCAAGTATCTTGATTTGTTTTATATGCTATGTCACTATCTGAAATGATTCATTTTTAAATCTTCATGGCAGTATCTGTAAAAACCTCTCCAGATGATTCTAATGTGTACTTAGGGTTGAAAAACAATTATTTATTCAGAGCTTGGTCCCAGGAACAAGAAAATATTTTGAAGATGATTGATCTCATTCTTTCTTTCTTTCCTTCTACCCACCATCTCTTTTTTTCCTTCCGTCTTTCCTTCCTCTCTCCCTCCCTCCCTTCCATCTTTTCTTTTCTTTCCTTCTGCCCTCCTTTCTATTTCTTACTGAGGTTTTATGTAGGGTGAAGTTAACAATACAAGATTGCAGATTATTCTAGACTCTTCAAAAGAACACTCTCTACTCCAATAATCCCAAAATGGTGGAAGTGGCGAGAAGCCAAGATTTGCAAGAATCTAACAGCATCCCTCTTCCACACCCTTCTTCTTCTATATGGATGGTCTTTTGTTTATTTTTCTGTTGAATAGGAACTTGTCTTTGGTCAAAATCTGAGTTCTTGCTATGTGTTATTTATAGTCATTCTCTATGATCTGAGTCTCAGACACGTTCCAGATAGTGGAAAAACAAATTGGAGTTAAAAAAAAAAAAAAAAAAACTTTTTTCCTCTGCAGAAAGCCTAATTTTCTAATATATTGTCTTAATTTAGACTCAAAAAGTCAACTCTAAGCCTCCTAGTTGATATGGCAATTTATTCTCAGTAGAGTCCCTTTGTCCTTCCCCGAAGTGACAAGTTCAGGGTTTAGCCCTAACCGTAGAAATTACAAGAAACTATTAACATATGACTGATTGAAATGTAAATCACATTAGTATTTTCTAATATTGCCATACCATTCTTTGATCTCCATGCCTCCATGTTTTTAAAAGCAAAAGAGGGTGATAACAAGCCTCATAAGATTGTACTAAAGTTTAAATAATGCATCCCATAATCAGTCTTTAAAAAATACTTGGTGTATGGTAACCTTTCAATAAATGGTATCTCGCTCTTACAATCAGTATTATGTTATGTTTACAAAGAAAATTTAGTATATATCTATATATAAAAATCAATTTCACCGCAATCATTCAGAACATATATGATCTCATGAATTGGTAGGATAGAGAGAGTTACTCTCTCTAATGAAAATAACTCATTGTTTTTCAAATTTAAATGAATTGTTTTGTCTTATTTAAAGTAGACTGACAAAAAAAAAAGATATTTGATTACCTTCCACTTGTTTATGGCTTGTTTTTTGTTTTTTGGGGTTTTTTTTGCATTAGTAGTACTTTTAAATAATAACTATTTTATATTATCTGAGACAAAATGTAAAGCACAGGTTGATTTTCTCCTTTCTCTCATTTAGTTTGTCTCTACCACTGTGGCAACCAAGTAGCTGCTACTAGGTAAGGCAAAAATGAGAAAAATATCTTTATTGGATTATCTTCATACCCTGTATGAAAATATACTGGAAGGAGATTTCTGACCTTACAACATCCATTGTGTTGCAGCTCTGACTATTAACATTATCTGGAAAAAATAATCCTATTGAAACTTTGCAAGACTCAAAAGCTCATATATGGAAATTTAAGTCAAAGCATTAATATAATGTATGTGTTAAAATTACTTCACATAATTAAATAACTTAAAATTTACTAGTCAATATTTGTTGAAAAAAGATCGAATGTATAACTTAACTGAAGTAAACATAGGATATTCTAATTAATCAAATCTGAATAATATACAGCACAAGTTATCAGTTAAAAATTTACAGTATGCTTTTAACGGTTGAGATACTTGAAATATAAAATCAGCTATTTTAATGCTTAGTATAGAACATGGCTTCTACTTTGAAATATCACTCTTTCAGGAACTAAAAATAAGTGAGAAAAGTGTATTTTATATACTCTATCATTCATTTATTTCCAGGATATATCACTCCCTATATAAGGGTTTAAAATAAAAGTGTTATTTAAAGTATAGAAAATTAGGGGCACCTGGGTGGCACAGTTGGTTAAGCAACTGCCTTCGGCTCAGGTCATGATCCTGGAGTCCCGAGATCGAGTCCCGCATCGGACTCCCTACTCAGCGGGGGGGTCTGCTTCTCCCTCTGACCCTCTTCCCTCTCGTACTCTCTGTCTCTCATTCTCTCTCTCTCAAATAAATAAATAAAATCTTTAAAAAAAAAAAGATAGATTTAGGGACGCCTGGGTGGCTCAGTTGGTTAAGCAACTGCCTTCGGCTCAGGTCATGATCCTGGAGTCCTGGGATCGAGTCCCACGTCGGGCTCCCTGCTTGGCAGGGGGTCTGCTTCTCCCTCTGACCCTCTTCCCTCTCGTACTCTCTGTCTCTCATTCTCTCTCTCTCAAATAAATAAATAAAATCTTTAAAAAAATTTTTTAAAAAGAAAAAAATAATAAAGTATAGAAAATTAACCTACAACCACTGTGGATCTGGTAGTGGTACTACTAATCAGATTGACTATGTCCCTGCTACATAGCCTGTGTGACCAAAATATTTTCTACTGATTGAATTTCTATATGCTCTCCTGCATTTCCCAATCTGGTTGCAGTTACTTCAGACCAAGTAATAGTTTTAGACAATGAACTGGGAAAAAAAATTCATACTCCAGAACTTTATTCCTCTGTCATCATGGTCACCAAGGACACGTGGGGATGAACAAAACACAAGACCACAGTAGTCTAGCTCTCTGAGTCACAGATAAGACAGCTGACTGAATCAGCCCCACTTGCAGCTGTGAGCAATGCTTTATCCTGGCTAATGCAGATGGGGTCATAGGAATACTTTCAAGGATACCTGGAATAATTATTAACTTTGCTTTCTCTGTGTCAAACACAGAGCTAAGAACACTATCACCACAACAACCCAAGTTTCAGGTAACTCGGACTCCGAAGTGGCCAGTAGTACAGCAATTAAATGAAGTGTTAGGGACTATCAAACTGGAGACAGAATGCATCTTGATGCCCTTTTGGTATCCTGATTTTTTATGAGTGTTTGTTTTATTTGATGGATATTTTATGTGATGGGTTTTTTGGATCATATCTCAGTTCTTATGAAATTTAGTATTTTTTAATTAAATAAGTTAAATTAAATTAAATCTTTCCATAAACATTAACACTTTTTCTGCAACAAGGGAGGGAATGACGATAATATCCAAATAATATCAAGGATGAATAAATGAGATTTTTTAAACCAAGCACTTGGAACCAAAAAGTGTTCCTTTTTAAAAAGCTTTTCCCTTCTCCTTAATTTCCACTGTTAGCTATGTTCTAAATAATAACTTACTAATACACTCTTCAAACAAGTCATCAAGCAAGCCAGACTGTTCATACACTTGCCAAGCTACATGAAGTACTTCTGAGCAGGGGCTAAAGGGGTTCAGGAGACTACCCAAAATGTGTCACTTTGGCATGTGGATTATTTTGAGCTGAAGACAAGGCCCAAAAGACTCAGGAAGAGCTTTTTACCTCCTTCTTAACTCCTCTAAAAATTTCAATAGAGGGCCTGGTTCAAAAATAGAACTATCACCAGAGATAACTGCAGTGTGCGCTAAGGGTGGTAAGCTGTGGGGAGCTTGGTGGGAACTGTTTATTCAAATTCCTCTCTATGTACCCTTGTCTCTGCATGGCATAACAAATATTCGTTTACCAAACATTTGCTCTTCCCATCTTCTTGTGACTTGTCTTCCTTATCTTTGAAGCCCCAGAACCCCTACCCTCTTGTTAGCTCAGGATGCCACTTAAGCCTCAATCGCCTGACTGTCTTGGAGCCTCTCAGGTCTTGTGGGGCTCCTGTATGTAGAAAATTAAATTAGTTTTTCTCTGGTTAATCTGTCTTATGTCAATTTAATTAATAGATCAAAAAAAAAAAAAATCCTAGAAGGAAAGAAGGAAAAACTTCTCCCCTACAGTACCATGGAAATTTCTGGGAGATAAACTCACCTTTCTAGAGAAGCATCATCTACCTAAAGTCTATGAGGACCACCTTAAAATGGATTTTAGTATAAAAAATCAGTATCATAGCCTATTAACTCACAAGGACAAGTTGATTGAGTCAGGAAGTAGCTCAATAGGTTTACAAGCATTAAAATAATTTGAAAACAGATGTTTTATGTGTTTTGTTCTATTTCAGTTATTTGTAAGACCAGATTTTATTTCAAGTTAAACTTGTCAAATGTTAGTGTTTTGTGATAGCATCAAGCTCTGGCTTGATTAAAATATAATCTATTAAATTTATTTAATTAAATTTATTTAATATAATCTATTAAAATATATCTGGTCTATAAGCACCACACACTGGGACCTTCTGTCTTCATTCTGGGAAAGATTAATGCTGTGGCAGTAGAGGATACAAAGGTTACACACCTTCTTGTTTTACCTCCAGAAACAGTGATAAAACTTGTGTAAAACCCCCACTGGCAAGAAAACATGGTTTTAATCACTGTCTCCAGTCTTTCACTTGCATATTCCTCCCTCTAGCTGAATATCAAAGTGCCTCTTTAGTCAAAACAAAAATAAGGCCAGCAGGTGTTTGTTTCTTCTTTAATACATTTTCTCTCTCTTTAGGGACTGTGGTCACCCCTGCTTCTGCAGCACAGGCTATGTTGGAGAAAAGAAAAAAAAAAATCCCCTATAGTGACAACGGAATTTCTTAAATAAACCCTCACTGGGGAAAAATTCCACTTCTGGGTTATAATACACTTAGTGTGTCACATAATATATTTCTTTTGTTAAAAGGCTGTCAAATATATGTGTACAATAATATGAGTCTTGGGGGCGCCTGGGTGGCTCAGTCGTTAAGCATCTGCCTTCGGCTCAGGTCGTGATCCCAGGGTCCTGGGATCGAGTTCCGCATCGGGCTCCCTGCTCGGTGGGAAGCCTGCTTCTCCCTCTGACCCTCCCCCTCTCAAGCTCTCTCTCTCTCTCATTCTCATGCTCAAATAAATAAATAAAATCTTTGAAAAAAAATAATAATATGAGTCTTAGTAGAAATTGTTATATAAGGAGCGAGCAGACAGGTTTAGTACAATTTTGTTTTCATTTTGCTAATAATAAAGTGAAACTCAGTAAAGGAAACCTCATTCGAAATGGAGTTGGGAGTCCAGAAGGTGGAGCTCTCATGCCTTCCCTCATGTCATCTGCATTCCCAACAGGAAAGACCCCACTTACTTCTCCAGCAGGAGGAAAGAACAATTTCTCCTTGCCCAGCAACAACCTCACAGTTTAGCTAATGAAAAACCAACACCACCCTGAACGCTCACTTTCCTTCAATGGACTTTCATTCAAAGCAGTCCTTCTCAACTTCCCCCTTTTCTCTATAAAATAGCTTTCCTTTCCTTTGATCTCTGGACTTGTCTATGATTTGCCATAACTTATATGTCCCAATTTGCATTTCCTGTGTTATTCCGAAATAAACCCATTTTGCTGGTAAAAATAACTAGTTGTTTTACTTTTAAGGTTGACAGTATACTTTCTCTTACTAAATATACCTATAATATACCATAAAATACATACTGTAATACCATAGCTAACAATTTACATTATCTTTTTAACAAAAAAATGAGAGAAATAATTAATAGGACTAATTTCTACTAGTTAATAGGACATTAAGACAATGACAATCCTTGGTAATCAAGTGGTGTTTCATGCCTTTAAACAATAAAGTATCATGATTTATCAATTTTTTTCTTGTCTAAACCCTATTAATGTTAGTAATGGTGTTTCTTTTATCCTCCTTTCGACTCTTCAGAAAGTGTATTTAAGTTTTGTTTTTATGAGAAATATGAGTCTTCCAAACAATATGCAAGATGGAAATACATATGTAAATTATCTTTGGTATTATCATTCTTTTCTATGGAGAAATCAAGATTTTCTTACTGATTCATTTAGTTTACATGTATTCTGGCATATTAAATGTTTAACTATCAAAAAGATGAAAGCATCATTTTTCTTCAATTATTTATTTGATAAGGAGAAGTAAATGATTAGAAAAATATGAACCAAGTGTATTATAAAAACATGCTATATACATTTACTGGCTATTGAAATTTTGCTGCCAACAATTCTTTTCAATTTCCTTCTTTTTATGACTTTTTGTAAAAATTTCCTTCATATCACTATACAGTACAGGCAGATTTTTCAGTCATGCTGCCCATTCCCCTTGGCCAAATATTGGGTGCATTTCTTGATGTAGGTCAGTCTTAGTACTTCTGGAATATTGATTGTTTCTAAGTGTACATAAATCAAGTAGGACCAAACAGAGTTTTTTGGAGGGTTAAACAAGATGTCAGGAGAAAGATTGTGTGTGTGTGTTCTCCTAAACATTCTGTGATTACAAGAATGGAAGAAAATGAATGCAAACCTATTGGCCACAATTTTTCACATCATATAGAAAGAATCTTTCATTTAATAGAGATAATATCCATGAAGAAACAGAATCTGGGGTGCCCAGGTGGCTCAGTCGGTTGAGTGCCTGACTCTTCATTTTGGCTCAGGTCATGATCTCAGGGTCATGAGATCGAGCCCCATGTCAGGCTCAGCACCAGGCATGGGGCCTGCTTAAGATTCTCCTTCTCCCTCTCCCTCTGCCCCTCCCCCACCCCCAAAAGAAACAGAATCTAGTAAGAAAAGGAAAAAAAAAGAGTGAAAACAACAATGAATGAAATAGAGAGATGAAGAGAGAGATAAGTTCAGGGAAAGAGAAAATGAGAGAGAGAGAGAGAGAACTGTTGGTAACATTTGAGTTCCTGGATGCAAATATAACTAAAGCCAGACATCCCCATCTACTTCTCAATTACCAGAATCAGTAAGATCCCTTTAAAACTGAATAACAATACCACTATTGAATGTTTATGTACAGAATGTTAAAAGAAACCTTTCCTTTTGTCTCAGATTTTTGCAGAGGGCTCAGAGCTCTGTAGAGGACAACACTTTAAATCCTACAACCTCAGGTGAGGTTCTCACTCGTTTGGGCTGCCCTTACCATTTACTCTCAGGCTATGGGAGAGAAGAAAAACTTTCTTTGGAGTTTGAAAGAGCCAGAGAGGAGGATTTCTTTGGAAAGACTTGTTCCTATACTCTGTGTTTCCCCCAACCCCTTCTGCCCAAGGGCAGGAGAGGATACTTCCCTCTCATTTCAATGTAAGAGATGGAGGCTGAAGAAAAATTCTGTGGAGAGCTTTACATGGTCATCCTGGAAAAAGAGGGACATAGATAGGGCTGGATTTTTGCTTTTCACCTACCTAGAAAAATCTAAAAACTAGAGACTTTGGCTGGATCATGCTCTGCCTGTTGGTGGAATAAAAGAGGAAGACTTGAGTTTGGCTTGTCCTGTTAGTGTTGGCCGGACAATGATAGGTATATTTCTCCTGAGTCAGGTGGAGTCTGCCAAAGCCAGATGGAACGACCTTGAGAGGGCCCCTGCCCATAAGGATAACAGAAAGACCCAGGAGAATGAAATGAGCGTAGCAAAGAAATAAATTACTAAAGCCAAAGGGCTGAAGGGAAAAGCTTGAGTGGCCAGCAGCAGGATATATCTACATCTGTGGAACTTTTCGTAGACAGTCCCATTGTGGTTTCCAAACAATCCACAAGAGAATGAATCAGCCTCTGAAATCTGCCTCACCCAGACTGCACTAATACAAGATGATGACGGGACCAATGAAGATTTTTATTTTTCTTCTTTCCTATAGCTCCAGCTATGGAGGAAACAAATAAAGCCCTATGAGTGGGGAAGAAGGAATTAAAGATCCATGCATAGAAACTGGGAAGAAGCTCATGCCCATCCTCTCCTGACCCACTTGTGGATTCCAAATCTTCTGGATGTTCAAGTCTTGGGAGGAGAATCTTTAGATGTCATGAAACTTTAAAGGAAGGGGGACCCTATGATTTAATACAGGTTCTGGTTACACAAAGGAAGGGTTCATACACTCATTTCTTCACTAAATATTTATTAGGTACCTCCTAGATGCTAGACATTATTCTTGATAGTGGATAATACAGTAAACAAGTGGAATGTTGCTATTATAGGGTTTATATTCCATTGGAAGAGACAGAAACAAAATTACATAGTAAGGAAGACTACTTTGCTCAGTATTACGAAGAAATTAAGCAGGATAAAGGGGATCAAGAGTGACTGAGGATGGCGTAAGACATTCTCATCTGGGATGGCCTCTCTAAAGAACTAAAGAAAGGAAAGTAGATCCCACTCTTAATCAAATCACACTGTTTCCAAGAAATATAAACAATGTTTCCAACAGACAAGTCCGTCGGTACATAATCTAACAGGACACAGACAAGGCTAAACCTCAGATACAAGATTGAACAGATTTCCTACCTTTGAGTACTTGCTGCTTTATTGCCAGGGTCAAATCTTGCCCTGACTTATTCTTTCTGGTTGCCATACAAAATTATTTAGACTTCTACTTCTAGAAGAGCCAGAAGGCCTGTGCCTCAGGATCATAAATTAGGAGTAAAACAAAGTTAGGAGATGATGTTAGAGAGCTAGTCAGATTATTGGGACATGTGGATGAAGGAGATTGAACTTTATTTGATGTGGATTGAAGTCCTATGGAAGATTTTAAGCAGAGGAATAAAACAATCTAATTCTAAAAGATGACTCCCATTACTGCATGTAAATAGATTGTGGGGCGGGCCATAGGGTGATGATGACAATTATAGAAACAGTGAAACCAATTAGACTGTTTTTCATTGCCAAAGGAGGAGATGATAGCGGTTATGACTGGTTATAGAAGTAAAATTGAAACAACTAGTTAGATTATGGATAAATTTTAAAGGTATGGCCAATAGGACTTTCTTAAGAATTTGATGTAAAGGTGAAATAAAGGAAGAGATTATGAAAGCCTTTTGGATTTTTGCTTGCACAACTGGATTAAGAATGGTGCTATTAGCAGTCATGGGAAAAAGTGGGACAACCAGGTTTAGTAAGAAAATAAAAATTTATCTCTCTCTTTCTCTCTCTTTTTTTTTTTTTTTTAAGTAGCCTCCATGCCCAGTATAGGGTTTGAACTCACAACCCTGAGATCAAGACCTGAGCTTAGATCAAGAGTCATATGTCAACCAACTGAGCCACTCAGGTGCCCCAAATTTATTTTTTGATGAGTGAATATGTTGAGCAGATAGTTGGTTATTAAAGTATGAAACTGATGGGTATGTTGATCGTTGGACCCAATCAGCCTAGAAAAGGTAGTTATTTTCATGATGTCACGTGTATTAAAAAAAAAGTCACTGCACATGTTTATGCTAAATTACATAATGAAAACCATAGTTGATGGATATGCAAAAACAGAATTCATGAGTAACACAATCATAATTTTAAAAACCCATAGCAATCTGATATAAACAGTAACAGACTTTTATATAACTTATTTGGTTAAGAAATATGTAACTAGTATAATAAATATGGCACTTTACCTTGAAAAATACATGAATTTCATGAACATTGCTTGTGGAATGTGTCTGCTGTATGCAAGAAGAGAACAAAAGGAATATAGAAAAAAGATGGAAATAAAAAAAGGCACAAAGGGAGAAAAAGAACAGAGAATAGAGAGGAAAAACAAAAAATAGAGTGAGGGGAAAAAGAAGAAAATTAAAAGGAGAGGAGTGGCTTGTGGTTTATTATAAAGTAGCATGAGGAAGGTTATTGAAATTGGAAGGAATGTTGTAACACAGATGTGGATAAATGTGGCTCCTTGTCCTTATGAGATGTGTGTATGTGGGCATTTTGTGCAGTCCTACTCTGCTCAGTTCAACTGAGTGGTTTTCTGCATTCACCTAGTATTTCTGTGTGATGAAATTATGCACAAGCAAATGTGCTCAAATTGTTTCCTAATATGTAAATTGCATTACAACAATTTGCATTTTCAAAATAGGCATTTATGGCAGAACTGACTATATTTAAAGCCAAGTGGCTAGCTAACAATGATAACAATAGTCATAATTATTCTACTATTACTACTATTGTTATGGGTGTATGGTACTTACGCTATGTCAGACACTATTCTACAATTTTATGCATATTAACTTATTTAATCCTCATAAAAAGCCCAAGAGAGCAAAGTATTTCAGGAAGAAAGATGTGGACAGAAATTGACATTGAACTTTGTGTGATAGAGCTTGTTGGTAACTGATGAAGGTGATTTCAGAGAAAATTGGTTAAGATCTCTTTGGGAAAATATTTTTCTAATTTCAACTGTAATACATAAGATTAGAGGTTCACTATTCTTTCAGTCAAGGTTCTCATATACAGAGTTTGCGTCAACTATGGGAGTAATTTTACAACCAGGTGGAGAATAAAGTCAACGTTCTGATGACTGAGAAGTATTGTTGAACCATGTGATCAACCATCCCCGAATTTTGCCTGTGGCAAATATTAAAGTTTGATCTACTTTGCTCTAATTCTAGAGGTTCTAGACTATGTATGTATGGAAGCATCTATCTATCTATCTATCCATCTATCTATCATCTCCCAATCTCCCATATTCTCTTAAAACTTGTATCCCACATAGGACCCACCCTATGAAGTTGATACATTCAATTATTAATTACAAATTCATGAATCTGGTAGAATCTAGATTTTCAACAGCTTCTGATATTTCCTGCTCACAAGCAGAATTAATGTAAAAAATGAAGAGCCAAGGGTACAAGATACCATATAGCAGGCAAAAAGGAACCATTCCTTGAGGAGACTGAAAGAAAAGCCCCACCCTTGAAGACTTTCCATGTTTCTATAATAACAAGAAGTTGAGGAGAATTTTCAGGAAAGAGGGTGATGATATATGGACAATAAAACCTTTTTTGATAATGAAATTTGTGAGAAGGTAATCTCACAAGAATCTCACAGAGAGCATGCGGAAAAAACAGGAAGGCTAAACTACCACGCTGCAGGCTCAGAGGCACATCAAGACTTTCCTAAGTCCCTGCCACAGAAACCATCTGCTTAGGTCCCACATGGAGTTGTCCACATAGGATCTTCTCCACCTGTCTGCTGGCCTCCTGCCTTCCCCAGAGCTACAGCAAACAGTCTCTAATTAATAATGACTACATCCCTCAAAGCTCCTGTTGGGAGCTCTTGAGGTAATTACTCTGCAGAGACTGTTTACATGTTCGACAAAATTCTTTTCCTTTTCCTCCTGGGCACAATATCTCCCAGGCTCCCTAAGTTAGGTGTAGTCATGTCCCTGAGTTCTGGCTAATGGCATGTGAATGTGGCCTGAAGTGATTTCTACTACTTTGAGTCTTCCTCATCCGTGCCCCTCATGTGATCTATTCTCTTGCTTCTCCTCTCTTGTTTGTAAAGTGCCAATGCACAAGACAGCCTCAGAAACCACATGTTAAGATGACAGAACTTCTGTCATTCTGTCTTCAAATGACTTTATGTCATAAAGCTCCAAATCAACAGGCAGCCATTTATCCGCACTCACTAGCTTGGCAATCAATCTGGCATCTCTTTACTGGAATGGATATGAGTTAATGCCAACACCAGTTCCCATTAACTTGCCCTATTACAGGATCATTTACTGAGCGCTAACTACCTATGGGACACACTGTTTAGTATTTTGTATGTTTTCTCTCAGTTAATCTTTTCTAATGTATTATTTTCAGAGAAAATGATAAAATGATGAAAAGAAGGCGATTTTATATTTGTATTACAAGTTTTTCAACTCTGATAGAGGTATCTCGTGAGATTTGAGAATTCATAAAATTGAATTTTGTTGCAAGATCACAGAAACCTCAAATTCATAATTTTCCTTTTTAAATTCAGTCTGCTAGAGGAAGAACAACACACAAAAGAGCAATGAGAAATGGAAAATACAAGTACAACTTTGTTATTAACTGGTGTAGTGTCCCTTTCCACACGCTGGTCTCTTTGGCAAACATTTTAATAGGCCCCAAGTCTCTTACTTGCCAGAAGAATAATGCTATACCCATGTGTTTGAATGTTTAATGCAATATAGCTCCAGCTACTACTAAATGTGGCTAATTTACTGTCCTGAAATTCTCTAAAATAGGTCCCTCTTGGATTGTAGCAAGCAAGACAGAGGGGTGGGCAGAAGGAGAAGAGCTTTCCCTCTCCTCCAAAATATAATAAGCTTTTTAAAAATAACTCCATTTCCAATGCTCACTCTTTGAAATTAACCTCTCTTTTATAACTCCTTTCTTTTACCTTACCTACTCTCTAATTACAACCCAACCTGTTCATTATCATTGTGACCTGTCGCCCCTTGACCTACTCCCTATTCTCCTGGGCCAGTATTTCTCAATATGTAATTAGAGCAAAATTTCTCATGATTAGAGTGATATTGCTCAATACATAATTCAGAGCACTGGTGTCAGAATTACCTGGGGTACTCATTACAATGCAGCATCCTGGCTGTACCTTATTCCTACCGAATTAGCAAATCCATGGTGGAGCTGGTGAAATTGTATCAATAACTGAGTTAGATTAATACCTGCAATGAAACGTGAGACTCAAAACCTCAGGCCGTTTCAGGCCTTGAACCGTAATGTGCCTTACTCTGCCTCTAGATTATACAAATGAGAAGCCTTTAAAAGAATGCATTCACTACAGCTTAGAATCCCACAGTTCCTGCTAATTGGCAGCCCTGGAAAGTCCCCATTTTTCGTCTCTACTCCTCTCTCTCAAGTTACCTGGTAGGGCTGGAAATTTGCAAAATTCTGCTAATTGAATCGATTACAAAGGATCGCTTTCTAAACGCGGCTGGTACCTTCAGGTTGCTTGTCAATTTCCAACTACCTGTCTCTCGCAATTACCCCAAAAGGGTCTCCAAACTTGCCCCATCCTCCACTCAAACCTTCAGGCCCATCCCTAATGCTCTTATACTCTTATACGAAATCATTTACCAATACAATGATATGAAGGCATAGGCCTTCCTCTGCAACTCAGTGTATTTTGCTGAGCACCTTCTTTCTGTTTAATCACAAATGAGAAACAAATTTCCTTCTTGCACATCAAAGCCAACTCTACCTTCTTCCATGGTTATCCTTCCCTTTAAATGGATCCACAGTTCGTTTCACTTAGCCCTTCCCCACCATTCATGGCACGTGGAGCTTCCATAACCGACAGAAATTTTTCTGGTCATTCCTTATAAATGTATCTCCCACAAACTATGACACTCCATTACTTTCATCACCAAATATTGTAATAGGAGGGTTTGCCCTCATGGCCTCGCTTCTTTTTCCTTCAGTTACTTTTAAAACTTTGGAGTGTTTTCGCCATACCTTATCAGAGAGAAATTGCTCTCCTAAAGGAAATCATGGTCTCCTGATGCTGATAGTTAACAGTGGTTTCATTCTCCAATTTTTTTGTGGTATTTGATGCTGCAACAGCACTTTCCTTCTTTAAACTCTTGAGTTCTTTGATCCCACATGTGACGCATTCCTGGTCCTTCTGTCAACTCTCTATCTCTTCTTTTTTTTTTTTTTATTTAAAGATTTTATTTATTTATTTGAGACAGAGAGAATGAGAGACAGAGAGCATGAGAGGGAGGAGGGTCAGAGGGAGAAGCAGACTCCCTGCCGAGCAGGGAGCCCGATGCGGGACTCCATCCCGGGACTCCAGGATCATGACCTGAGCCGAAGGCAGTCGCTTAACCAACTGAGCCACCCAGGCGCCCCGCTGAGCCACCCAGGCGCCCCATCTCTCTATCTCTTCTTTACTACATTCTTCCTCATCCCAAATGTAAATGTTCCTAACAATTCTGTCCTCAGGCTGCCACTGAGGGGAAGAAATCAATAGGAAAACAGCAAAGGGAATGGGAATGGGCACAGGGTGCTGTGTGTCCAAGCATTTGGAGGGTTCTTTCCCTGACCTGGAATGATGAACAGGAGCTAGAAACATCAAAGGCAGAATCGTGTCCAAGCCTTTGGAGGGTTCTTTCCCTGACCTGGAATGATGAACAGGAGCTAGAAACATCAAAGGCAGGGAAGGCTTTCTGGCAGAGGGAATGGACATGAAAGACAGCACCCTGTAAGAGGATCAGATCAGTGCCTTTTAACAATTTTGGTTAATTTTTACTCTTTTGAAGCCCTCACATACTCTCTCTTGAAGGTTTTGTAAAAATGATCTCCTTTTGAAAAAAGAAGAGGAAGGAAAAGAAGGAGGAGGAGGGAGAGGAGGCTGGGGGAGGAAAATTACAAAACCCATCCTAATCGCTGGCTCCAAAAGGCTGTGGACATGGTTTGAGGCAAGTCAATGTTTCTGCACATGTTTTCATCACACTTGAAATGGGATCAAATCTCAAGAAACAGACTTCTTCCCTTGTTTTATTGCATGGAAGAGATATTAAAAGGTTTAAATTTTATTTATCAAAGTAAACCAACTTTTCTCCCCCACATGACATGAGAGCTTATACAAACTAAATTTCCACCAACCTTCTCAGAGGTGTTATTAGGTAGGCTATTTTTTTTATTTGCTATTGAAATGACAAGGAGCAAGTTCTCCATTTCCCTTATTCTTTTTTATCTAGGGTAAAATAAGTGGAAAACATCACCATTGATGGAAAAATGTTTTGGCAGACTCTTCCTTCTCGTCTCTCAGTCAGCATTTTAATACCATTCAGACTGAGTTCAAGAGGGTCATTTCTTAATAAACGTTGGAACATGTAAAGGCTTTTATAAATAAAACTAAACCATTCTGCCTTTTGTCAATTTGCTTGTGTTGTACAGAGCGTTCTTTTCCCTTCCTGCGCTGATCACATTATTTCCTCTTATATTTCTAAGCCCCAACCTCACAACATACTAATGGATCGAGCTTATTTCCCCTCACGTAATACCTTGCACTGCTTAAGTGTTTGTTTACAAAGGCCTTGCCTTAGAATAGAGCAGAGGAAGAAGAAAGTGCAAAAGACCAATTCTATTCCCTAATATCATTAATGGGAAGATTGACTGTCACTGAAAGCAGCATATTGGGGACAATAGCTTTGGTAAAGCCACATCTGTTTATACTAATGCTTAAGGAGCAGGGTATGTGACAGGGAATGACAATATGCCATTCGATTTGCAGCTATTACCTGACTTCAAAGACAATGGGTAGGCACATAAATAAAGACAAGCCATTATTACAGTGTGGCAACTGGACCTCATTTCAAAAGGCTGAAGCCCGGGTTTAAGCAGACTGCAGGATTACCACACTACAGTAAACAATATTTTAATACATTCTCTTAATGATAGGACTTATTCTCAAACAAAATTGCTTTTAAAAAAACATTATAGAGATGGCTTTTAAATGTCATTTTAAATGTGAATTTCCTTTTATCATTTTGTAAAATGAAATCAGATGTCTCCCCCATCAAGAACTTTTACTTTTCTTTCTAAATCATTTATTGGTGTGTGACGTAACAGTATATTTAAAAATCACTCGATTTTGGGGCACCTGGGTGGCTCAGTTGGTTAAGCGACTGCCTTCGGCTCAGGTCATGATCCTGGAGTCCCGGGATCGAGTCCCACATCTGGCTCCGGCTCAGCGGGGAGCCTAGTTCTCCCTCTGACCCTATCCCCTCTCATGCTGTTTCTCTCTCTCTGTCAAATAAATAAAAATAAACAAAATCTTTAAAAAAAAAATCACTCCATTTTGAAAAACAGATAATACTTTTTTGGGGGAGGGCAGACATATAAGGCTTCTGAATGTTGATTGAGATAAAAGAGAGTCCCTTTGAAGTTTAAGATTGGTTTTTATAGAACATCTGATGATTTTAAGAAAAAAAAAAACATGGAGTCTTAGGGAAATATAAGATTCTAAGTACAACACAGGTTTGGAGATGAGGTCTAATTCTTAGAATAAACAATTATCAAAGCCAACATTTGTCTTTCTCACTTAATTTCACACCTGAACTAGACAGGACCTATACAAATGTCTTAATGGCAGAGTCCTCTGGAAGTAATATAGATAGGAAATTTGTAAAATGATACCCTTTAATCACTCAATTTATTTACATGCAATCATTCACATTGCTCAAATAACTGTTACACATATTTAGAATGGAAGCAAGAATAAATTCTAGGCATCTTAAATGACAAAATAAACTAGAGAAAACAAGCCCATTTATGAAGTTATTTCCATCAATCTATGCCCACAGTGACAGTGGACAGACCAGAGTCACCAAATTGTCACTCATTAAATAGTTTATCATGTGCCAGGCTCGTTAGATGGTGTATGGGATACATGGATGGATAAGACATGACCACTCCAAAAAGAAGATCATTTATATAAGGTAAGAAAAACAGAAATTCTAACAAGGGAACTTAAGCAAAGGGAATTTGTGCTCTGCACAGGCTGAACAGCTTAGGAGCAGAACAGAGTACTCAATTCTGCCCAGACAGGCTGGAGAATTCCAGGCCTAAAAGGATGGGTAATTTGTAAGTCACTGAAGAGAGAAGCGAGAATTCAAAACAGAGATAATATCCAGAATGAAGGTAGAGGCATAATATTGCATGGCACGTTCCAGAAAATCATGAGCCATTATTTTGCGGAGTGGTTACAGCGTATGGAAGATGGGGAGGTGGCAAGCTGGTAAATAAATCTAGAATTGTAAAAGGATCCTCTCCTGAAACTATTCATATATGTTTTGAGGAACCCGAGTTAGATAATAAAGTTAGTTTGAAATAATGTACACATATACTTCCCGTTATCTATAGCCGATCAGAAAGAGGCATTTAAATATAAGAGAACCAGCATAAGTTTGCACCTATATCCTACCATGTACTATGCACTGAAGTGCACACCATTCGTTATCATTTTCTCTCCATCACTCAAAAAGTTCTATTTCTCCCATTTCCCAGATCAGGAAACTGAGTATTAAGAGAGGTGGGCTTATTATCCAGGACTGCCAGAGTCTGATAACAGACTGACAGTAAAGACAGAAAAGACTAGTGATTAGGAGCAAAAACTCTGGAGCCGGACTATTTAGAGCCAAAACTCAGCACACACACATGTAAGATTTGTGACTTTGAACAAGTGCTTAACATCTCTGGGACTCAGTTTCCATAAAGGGGACCAATAATAGAACCTACTGCATAGCATTGTATGAGGTACTATACGCAAAACATTTAGAATAACATCTGGCAATTAGGGCTATGTAAAGGTTTGTTGCTGTATTGTTACCATCACTATTTTTATGATGGAAAGAACAGGACTGGGATGCAGAAGATGGCAAACTATCTCTTCAAAGCAAATTAAGATTGGAAGGTGAATACCTCATCCCAATTGAAAATGTAACTTCTGAAAATGATGAAGAATCTATTTAGCTCATACCATGTTATCCCCACACACTTCAAAATACGGCACCATTATATTCCCATTTTATAGAAAACTTTGAAATTTACAGAGGTCCAGTGACTTGCTCAAGTTTCCACGGTTATAATGATAACAGAATTGGAATCAAATAGCACTGCTTTCCCTTGACGGCTTACAGTTGCTACCATGCTACCAGCCTTTGTCTATTTGAGAGAGTCCTTTCCCAGCAGTGATTGGGGGCAGGGGGCAGAGAAGACTTCACAAGGGAGGTTGCAAGTAAATTAAGTCTTAAAGGGTAAATAAAAACTGAAATGCAGTCGTAGGCAAGAAGACTTTGCCAGGAAGAGGCTCCAAATAAAAAGGACTTTCAGGGAACAGAAAGCCCGATTTTGTGGGTGATGCTCATGATGCTTTTGAGAACCTGGAGGAAGAAGGAGGGGAGGTCAGCAGATGCCAAACCTAGCATGGCTTTATCTATCATTCCATGATTTTGATCCTCCCCCCCCAGAACTATGGAGGGCCATTAAAACTTGATGAGCCTGAGAATGCCATAATCAGATTTGAATTTGTAAGAGCTCATTCTGGAAGTAGTGTAAAAAGGACTGCATTATGGACAGAGAGTTTGGGTTGAGACACAATTTAATGAATGAGAACACTGGCAAGAAAAGTTGAAAGAGTAGCAGGCAGAAATTTTGGTTCTAAAGGTTTCTTAATTTTCCCAAAGGTCAGTGTTTCCCCCAGGTTCTTCATGATCTCTGGCATCCTGGTACTGCTTTACCCAAATGGCCATTGTGTCCTAGCTAGGGCTGTCTCTCTGAACAAGAGATTGTGCATTTCCTTTTATATATATATATATTTTTTAATGAGCTCAGCTGGCTTGTATTACTCTTCACTACTCAATATGATGCTATGTTCAATTTACATGTTTGCATTTATCAGAAACATTTTCCAAAGTATTCCTCAATTGGAAAGTTTCTTCCTAAAGTTACAAGTTAAAGCATTCAGTTCTGTCTGGGAAGGAACCACCATGTGAAGGTGTCTCATACTCTTGAAAGATCTCACACTTGAACTTGGACATATCCATCAAGAATGTTACATAGGTGCAGAAATACTCTGTCAGGATTTAAGAGAAGATGTTCATCAAGCAACATCAACCACTTGTTGTATCTCAATAGTGGTCCATGCTGCTTGTAGCTGAATCAGTGATCTTACAAATTATTTATCAGCTCAACTGCACCATTTTATTTAATTTTTAATTTAACATTAAAAGTTTATGGATTCAGTGTACACATTTTAAAGAGTTTATTTTATTTATTTATTTGAGAGAGAGAGTGAGAGAGAGAGCACAAGAGGGGGTAGGGTCAGAAGGAGAAGCAGACTCCCTGCCAAGCAGGGAGCCCAATGCAGAACTTGATCCCAGGACTCCGGGATCATGATCTGAGCAGAAGGCAGTCGCTTAACCAACTGAGCCACCCAGGCGCCCAAGTGTACACATTTTAATAGAATAAAATTTTATGACTTTGTTTAGCATTTATTTATTTATATTATACTAGGAAACTCAAAATCTAAAAGTATCCCATGCCTCCTTCAGAGTCTGTGAAGCCTTCTCACCACATTCATTCAATATCCAGGTATTAAATGTCATACAATGTTTCTAAGTGCTGCAGATACAGTCATTAATTTATTCATCAAATTTACTTTATGCCAGTCAATGTTTAATGATTGAGGATAGACTTGATACCTGCCTTCATGTAGCTCACAATCTAATGTTATGTTTTCCAAACTGCAGTTACAAACCATTGCTGGGTAATGAAATTGACTATATTGATCATATAACGACTATTGTATTTCAAAAATCAAAATATAGTGGAGCACCTGGGTGGTTTGGTCAGTTAAATGTCCAACTCTTGGTTTTGGCTCAGGTCATGATCTAATGGGTCATGAAATCAAGTGTTGCATCAGGTTTTGCATTCAATGTGGAATCTGCTTGGGATTCTTTGCCTCTCCCTCTCCTTCTGCCCCTCCCCCATGAGCACATGCTCTCTCTCTCTCGCTCTCTCTCTCAAATAAATAAATAAAATCTTTAAAAAAAAGGAGGGGCTCAGTGTCGGACTCTTGATTTTGGCTCAGGGCATGATCTCAGCGCTCAGGATCGAGCCGAGTTGAGATCCATGCTCAGTGTGGACGCTATTTGAGATTCTCTCTCTCACTCTCCCTTTCTCCCACTCATGCACACACTCTCTAAAATAAATAAATAAAATCTTTTAAAAAAATCAAAATAGAGTAAAAGTGAGTAGAAAATATCAGAGTGCCTAAAACAAAGTAAGGATGGTATTATTTTTTGATGCTATTGTTTTAGCATCTTTGTATGTATGAAGGGATCTGGGGTACACTGGGTTAAAGAGTAAAATAGATCATTTCCTGGAGCATCATAGTCTTTTAGAAAGTTTGTAAAGCACTTATCCAAATAAATGAATGCTTTGATTAAAAAGTATATAATTCTCTCCTCAAAGGAACTCTGAGTTTAGTAGACGAAACAGACATTTAGGGAAGTTACAACATAGAGTGATGAATGGAGCGGAAGCAGCATGTACAAAGAGTAGAAGAGGCTAAGAAATTGCCTTCGTCTCTGTGCCAGGCAAGGGCCTGGCCTGGTTTTTTATTTCTCTTTTTTGATCTAAAAAAGAAAAGCCTCAGGATTTTTTTGACTTAATAATCTTGTGGCTGTGAATATCTATTATGCCCTAACTTTTGGAAGAAGAAACTACCCACATTTTCTTCCTTGGGGCTGTTCTCACACTTCAGCCTGCATTCCACTAAAGGCAGCATTCGGGTAGAGTTGTCTTTGTCAGCAATGTGATCCGACAGATGAAATTTCAGAAAGCATGTATCCCATGCACACATGTAGAGTCTTCCTCCAAGCTGATCCCTGTTCCTGGTCAAACAACTTTAGTTCTACCCCACGTAGAGATCCCCTGCCTCTCTTTGTTATCTCGATCTTCACAAATTTCGGAGTTTCAAGTTGTTTCTAAATTATCATTTAATTCAAATGTGGTTCAATTATTGCCTAGTTAATGCAAGCATAGATTTCTTTTTCTATGATAGGCACTAGGGTAAGCATTAAATGAAAAACTGATGAACAAGATAGACAGGGTTCTTATCCTCAAGAAATTTACTCCCAGTAGCCAATAATACTTCCAGCATATAATATTACATGTAAATATACAATTATGTGCTATGGCATGAAATATATAAATCTAAAAAAGAACTTTTCCAGGAAAACCAAATTTAAATTTGGGGTGGAATTTACAGAGGATCTCACTAAACCCATCATTTTTGGCTGAAATTGAAAGATGCTTTAGAAGCAACTGTAGGGTGGGTGTTGAAAGGAATGGCAAAGAGGAAGGCATTATTGGTAGAGGACAGGATATCTGTGAAATATATGTAAAGGCCCTGAGGTGGAAACCTGTGAATTTGGGGAGCTGAAAAACTGGCCAAGGTGGGAACAAGGAAGAGAATGAGAACAATAGCAACACGATATCTGCCTGGAGATATAGGGAGACAAGGACTAGGCCATGTGAGCCATTTGTTTATGTTTGAGATTTGGGATTTTTAATTCTAAGAGCGATGGGAAGTCATTGGAGGGCTTAAGGCACCCAAATTTGTGGAAACAATTACAAAACATGAGATGCACTCAGTATCTTTTCTTTACAGTAACTCATTGCACAGACATTATTTGGATTACTGTAACTATGCCCAGTTGTATATTTATAGGCTCTCTTAGTGAAAAATGCATGAGACTACATGCATATATAACATTTATGAACATATCATTTAAAGAGATTATTTTATGTCTCCCATAAACAGTAACAGCACAATTTGTAGTAAAGTAAATTGTGTTCAATTGAGAATACTGTATTTGTTTTGTTACTCTATACTCATTGGCTCACTGATTATTATCACAAGATGATATATTGAAGGTGTCTTCCTTATCGTTTTCTCGTTGTTTTTTCTTACTCAAGGTGATTTCTAAATACCAAAGTGCACAACCAAAGAAAACAACTTCACTTCATTACCAACTAATTCCCCCCACTTCCTGGTTTTCTTAAAAGTGATTTCTCTGAAATTCTTCACAACATATGTTTTAATTTTTTCAACCCTCATGTGATCTCTTCATAACTAATATGAACTAACAGTTTTATCAAAATTAAGGGAAAATGGAAGACTCAGTGAAACAAGAAAATTCAAAACCTACCAAGTATGCTATCTCTGTAAGATAGTTTGAGAAAAAGGGCAGGCAAAGGAGGGAAGATTGGAATGTTGAATGGTACTCAAACTCTAGATGAACAAGTGTTTCACAAAACAAGACTTAACTCATAAATCAGAAGGTGAAGTTATTGAGGTGCATTATTATTTAGCCTGACCTATTAACTTCCCTCAAAATAATCTCTAATGTCTTCCAGAGACTGGGTTTGAGATTACAATTGAATTATGGGTATATAGAAATAATTCTGCTTGAGAAAATATATTCTATTACCTTATTTTCATTTTTTGGGATATTTACACAAGTTTTAAGAGAAAAATACTATCTTTGATTTCAAATTCTAAAATATGGGAGAATAAATCCAAATGTTTCCACTAAACCACCAGCTTTGTTTTTGTTTGTTTGTTTTTTGGTTTTTTGTTATTATTTATAGCTGTGTTGTAAGGGAATGTGAACTGGAAACATGTTTCTAAAGGCTAAGTTTAGGTTGCCCTTGGTGGATCTAAATTTCAGATATGGAGGTGTTGCATTTGTGAACAGCAAAAAAAAACCATAGCATTAGGATATTTAGAGAAAAGAAATTTGGCTCCACTGGTGTTGCACCATGATGGCAGCTTTAAACCCAAATTGACATTTAACAGAGATCACTGAGAAGCTGGAAAAGACCAGAGTCTGAAATTGTCCTCATTAAAAAAGGTTAAGTATGTGAATATTGTGATGCTGAAATCCATATTAAACTCTATTATAGGAAGATGACTTGATCCTAAATGTGCTCCAAAGCAAATGAAAAGCATCATAGCCATGGCAACCTTGGCTTCCTCCTGCCTTCTCTCCTCCTTTTGGCATGTTCAAAAAAGCTGTGCTTCTGGGGTCCCTGGGTGGCTCAGTCCTTTGAGAGACCGACTCTTGGCTTTGGCTCAGGTTGTGTCTCAGGGTCGTGAGATAGAGCCCCAGATCGAACTCCAAGCTCAGCAGGGAGTCTGCTTGAGATTCTCTCTCTCCCTCTGCCCCTCCCCTGCTCATGCTCCCCCTCCCTAAAATAAATAAATAAATATTTAAAAAATAAAAAAGTTGTCCTTCTTCATGGCCATCACCTACAGGGATAAATTTTTTCTTCTCCCTATTAAGTGGACTAAAGGTAGAGATTTTTTTTTTTCCTTCAAGGTAAAAAAGTAGAAACAAATAAAAAAGCAACTATATATATGCATATTTATGTATTGATACATGTATATAGTTGCTTTTTTATTTGTTTCTATGTAAGAACATTATAGAGGCACTCATAAAGTTCTAGAAAAAACATAGCCTGAGAGCCTGAAGACATTTTTTTGTTTGTTTTTTTGTTTGTTTGTTTGTTTTAAAGTAGGCTCCACTCCCAGCATGTTGCCCAATGTAGGGCATGAACCAGGCACCTCCAGAGATTGGTTTCGAAGCCGAGCTATATCACAAGCTGATTTCCTGACTTTGACATGACCAAATCATTAATTAAAATGTAACCAGGTGGTGTTAGTTCTGAGTTGGGTCTTATTTCCCTGCAGATGATGATTGAGCTCCACAGTTAAGAATAAAAGATATTGTGGTGCCTGGGTGACTCAGTAGGTTAAGCATCTGCCTTCAGCTCAGGTCATGATCCCAGAGTCCTGGGATCAAGCCCCATGTCGGGCTCCCTGCTCAGCAGGAGTCTACTTCTCCCTCTCCCTCTGCCCCTTCCCCTTTTTGTGCTCTCTCTCTCAAATAAAATCTTAAAAAAAAAGAAAAAAGGAATAAAAGACATTCACATTATTCCTTATGTTCCACATATGAGTGAAACCATATGATAATTGTCTTCCTCTGTTTGACTTATTTCACTTAGCATAATCCCCTCCAGTTCCATCCATGTCAACACAAATGGTGGGTGTTCATCCTTTTTGATGGCTGAGTAATATTCCATTGTATATATGAACCACCTCTTGTTTATCCATTCATCTGTTGAAAGGCATCTTGACTCCTTCCACAGTTTAGCTATTGTGGACATTGCTGCTATGAACATTGGAATGCATGTGCTCCTTCTTTTCACTACATCTGTACCTTTGGGATAAATACCTAGTAGTGCAATTGTTGGGTTGTAGGGTAGCTCTATTTTTAACGTCTTGAAGAACCTCCATACTGTTTTCCAGAGTGGCTGTACCAGCTTGCATTCCCACTAACAGTGTAAGAGGGTTCCCCTTTCTCCACATCCTCACCAATATTTGTTGTTTCTTGTCTTATTAATTTTTGCCATTCTAACTGGTGTAAGGTGGTATCTTGTGGTTTTGATTTGTATTTCCCCGATGGCTAGTGATATTATGCTACTAATGAATCGTTGAACACTAAATCAAAAACTAATGATGTACTGTATGTTGGCTAATTGAACATAAAAATAAATAAATAAATAAAAGACATTCAGGGACACCTGGGTGGTTCAGTGGGTTAAGTGTCTGCCTTCAGCTCAGGTCATGATCCCATCATCCTGGCATTGAGCTCTGAGTCTGGCTTCTGCTCAGTGGGGAGTCTGCTTCTCCCTCTGTCCCTCCTCCTTTCCCTGCTCGTGCTCTCTCACGCGTGCACGTGCTGTGCTCTTTCTCTCAAATAAAGAAATAAAATCTTAAAAAAAAAAAAAAAGAATAAAAGACAACCAGTTTCCTACATACTAACTGAGAAGAGAACAATTGGTACTGGAGTTTATGCATTCCCTTAACTGCATCACACCTATTGATATAAGCAAGAGGAATGCTTGGAGACAGGAGGTCATATTTTGGGGGAAAGCAGACTTATTTTGTAGAGAGAAGTCATTCTATTTCCTACTTTCCCATAGAAGAGGTGAGGTTCTTTCCCTTTATAAGTCCAGGATCAAGGACTCAAGAAAATAATACATTTTGGGGGTTGTCAACATTTTCCCTCTACTAATGGATCATATCACATGTCATGTTGGGCAATGGTGGAAAACATCCAGGAAAGTATGTTAGAGACAGCAAGAGCAGAGCAGGATCGTGGCTCTCCACTGTAAATGAGCAGTTCCTAAATAATGTAGGAGATGAATGAGGCCACAGTTCTAGGGGTTGGCATTGAAAACTAACAGGATTGGGGCCACAACCTTGTCTTGATGATCCCAGCAGGGAAGCAACGTGATGGTGGCACAGAGGACTGTGGCACGATGCCATTAGTCAAGGCAAATAATCAGAAAGTTTACAACTTGAACACTTGTTGAAGCTTTATGTGCTTGATTTTGTATGTAGTTAATTCATTTAATCTACCCCCCCACACACACGCATGCACACACCCTATTGAATAGATTCACTACCAATATATATATAGATATTTTTTAAGAAGGTTCCGTTCCCAGCATGGAGCCCAACACAGGGCTTGAACTAATGACCCTGAGATCAAGACCTGAGCTGAATCAAGAGTCAGGCACTTAACTGACTGAGCCAACCAGGCACCCCTCATTACGAACATTTTATGGGTGAAAAAACTGAGGCTCAGATAAATGACATAACTTGTCCACGGTCACACTGCTATTAAATGTCAGAGGTGGGGTCTAACCCAGGTGGTTTCTTTCCTGAGATATGGTCAAACCATGCCCGGCAAAGCCCATGTTCTTCGGCACCTAAAACCAGCAACACAACTAGACTGTAGTGAAGGGAACATAGGAGAAACATCTGAGTTTATTTCATTTTGAATTTTTTAAATGAACAGAATAATCATTTAAAAATGAAAATCTCTGTTTTAATAATGGACAGTATTTACAAAGCCATAGAGTTGGGATGAGATATGGCCATGCCTTTCTAATACCTTGTAGGGAAATGAAGATTTATCAGAGCCCAGGTATTGGTATTCATTGGGGGGAAAATGAAACCATTTCAAGTTTCTGCCGCCTTAAGTTGACACTCGTCAGTAAGCTGGTTACAAGCAGCTGTAAATGAGGCAGAGTAGAACACGTGTTTTGGAGTTAGCGAACTGGGTTTGAAATATGGACTTTTGCACTTTTGCCTCAAATAATTCAGATTCTTCATTGGTAAAATCAATATTGTCCTGAGAACAGAATGAGACAGCAAAAACATACAATGCTGTTCAAGCAGTATGATCCCATTCTAGTGGTTTAACAGATTAGCACTTTCTTTTTCCCATTCATGTAAAATTATTGGATGGGTATTCAGGTCAGGTGAGTGGCTCTCCATCATGAGGTTATCAGGGAGCTAGGCTCCCTGAAGGGAGAGGTACACATGGCAGGTTTGTGTGGGCAAGGCCCTCAGTGGTGAATTACTTCCACTTACATAGAGATCTTAGTCATTATGACTGTACCCATCTATAAGCAATTCTGAGAAATATAATGCATGTGCCCAAGAATGGAAAAAGGATGTTGGCATAGCTGGCAATTTTTGTCACATGTACATAAAATGCTTAGCAGAGTGCCTGGCACAAAGTGCATTCAATTCACCTGCTGCTATCTCTCAAAACACTAATGGGTTTAAACTTCTAATAAGTAAAATGGAAGATTATTTTAATTAAACCATAGATAACAAAATTTCTTATAAGCAGGACACTTTGAGTACTATGATAAATTTTACTCAAATACAGGCACAGACATATTAAATGTAAGATGATAATTATTTCTGGAAAAATAGTAAAGTTTTAACACTATGTAATCTCTCACTCCCAGAAATGATGAAAACAGATATTAAAATCTGAAAACAAAAAACACTCCCCACTCAAAAAAAGAAAAGAAAAGAAGAAAAGAAAGCTTCCTAAGGGGGGGGGGGGAGTAGGAAACATAGAGCACTCACTTTCTAACTCTCTTATAAATTTCTGCCTAATAAAGTATAAGAGGGAAAGAGACCTACAAAGGCATATCAACATACACTTTTTTCTCGTAAGAAATGACCTTTCCATCGTTCTTCTCCTCATCTCTCCTAGTATGGATCTCTACGGTGCTGACACTGACCTGTACCCATTAGCTCTCCAGTTTTTGATCTGATACGAAAGATCTAACACCATCTAGATAAATGTTTAAAGGAATCAAGGGAAATTCCCTTATAGTATTTGGTAGGTAATAATATAGTGGGATAGACTCATTATGTTCAAAGATGGGTTACCAGGGGAGGGAGGGTGGAGAAAAGAAAAGAAAAAATCAATACAAAAAAAGTTGAGGTAACAGGTAACATAATAGAAGGAAAAGAACATAGTACTTGAGAGAGAGAAATTTTCTGTAGTATCTCCTTAGGAATTCCCATGAGGTTAAAAAAAATGTGTACTTTATGAACCTGGAGATAAAATATGGGCAGACGATATACAGACTAAAATGGAAGATAGGCTGTCAGGGAAGAAAGTTAAGGAAACAATTCTTTGGCAAAAATGTAAGTTATGTAAGAAGCAGGATTTGAGGGAAAATGTCCAAACTATAGTTATAAATTCCTCTAGCTCGAGCCATGTAATGACTTTCCCCATTTTCAGGATAGAAGAAAATAATTTCATCAGTATTTTTCTGAAGCAAACTGGGGTTAGAGTTTGTACACAATCTCTTAGAAGGCAGGGGCTTTCAAACTTTGATGGCTACTACCTAGAATGAGGACATCATTTTCCATCATGATGTTGGACACACATACACATACGCAAGGACAGAAATTCTTCTGAAACAATACCATGTGTGATACTCTCCGGAATTTTCTCTTCACTCCTCATTCATTTAATATAATGCTGATTTACTCCCATTAGTTTTATTTTCTGACAGCTTAATAGGTCTGACTAAAAGTTTGAAACACACTGCTAAAGATATCTATGATTCTGAACTGAAAAAAAAAATACTATTCCATGCTTGAAGTTTCTTTTTTGCTTGTTTCCTGGTAATTCTTCTATGTGTACTTAATCTATTTAGGAGGGAGCCCATCCTTTTCCTTAAGCTCTACAAGGATTCCTCTGGGCAATGCTTAATGGGAATTTGCCTAGAAAATGTTATTAAGGAGGAGGGTGAATGTAAGTAGATTCCTCATCAGCTCAATCTGTATGCTCACTGTACCCCAGGGAACCCAATAAACTGAGAGGACTATTTAAAGTAGTAGACCCAAATTTCCTACTGAAACTCAGCTGAAAGCTAGTGGCAGCCCCCTTCTCCATTTGCCCCTGCCAAGAATGAGCAATGTCAGCTCACTTCCCCAGATATTTTAACAATTAAAATTTCTTTGAGAGCTAAAAACAGTGTACCATAAACTCATTCAGTCCATTTAATGTAGTTAATCTGCAGAATATCTCTAAATACTGGATCTTGAAATAAGTGTATTGTGTCAGAACAACATTAAAAAAGTTAAAGAAAACAGAACAAAAGTATCTGCTGCCTTTGCATATTTTAAATGTTATTTCATAATTTTTTCAGTTACTTACTTAGATGTACATCTGTCTAAACATGTATGCATGTATGTACTCAGGTATTATATATAAACTATGTTGCTTATAGCATATCACTGAGTAAAAGCACTGTAAACTGGTTTAAGTTATTTTGTCATTGCATTTAAAAGACAGTAAAAGGACATAGAAAAACTGGTCTCTGCAGTTAAACTGTGTTGGGGTAGTAGAATTTCCATTTTATTATGATCAAGATAAAAAGAAAATAATGCGGTCTAACTATTCTGAACCATATCCTCAAAAAAAAAAAAAAAAAAAAAAAAAGAAAAACAAAATCAAAGCTGCATTGCAAAAAAAAAAGTGAATCAGATTTATTATAAATGTAGCACTTCTACAATACACAACACTACTATGAATGTTAAAAATCAGAGAATCAAAAATATAGAAAACTATTAAGACATAAAATACAGCGGTAATTATTTGTTTTGTGAACAGTAGAACAGGTAATATATTTAAGTATATATATGTATATATTTTAATCTCAATGAAGACTAGCATTTAGCTGATTGAGGAGTTTATTACAAGCCAAAAAACAATCTATTCTGACTACCAACTAGACATGCTCTGGTGATTTAAATCCTTTAAGTATTCTTAAAAATGGTGTTAAGTGGGAAGAAACATTAAGCCAAATGATAGTTAGAGAATAGAACTTTAACTATGTTTCTACTATTTACAGAATCTAAAATGTAATGTATGCTTCCCAAATAATGAGAAAAAAAGCTCATTGAAATAAAAATAATGGCCCTATATGAAAAATAGAAAACACTAGAAAAAGTAAACTCATAAATGTGCAATAGTGACAGAAATGAAATAAATTATTTATTACACTGTGTAGAAATGAACTAAACATTTCCTATTGAAAAGTCCAAATGCTGCTCACAGAGAAACTTTTTAAAGCAAATGACTAAAACAATTCGGTGTGAAGGCTCAGGAGGAAAAACCAGATGGTTACAAACAAAAACAGAAAGTAGGGCAAACAACAATTATATTGGGTGAAAAATCGTCAAGCTGAGTAAGAGACACATCTTTAAATGATGAAGGGACAATTTCCACTTCAAAGTCCTGGAAACTAAAGAACCTGACAATGTTGAACTTTACTGAAGGCTTTTACTCCTGGAAAACAGCACTGATCAAGAAATTCCCCCCAACTTTGTGCTTCAGGAAACTGTTACTACAAAGAACCATCCTTCCCCATATCACTTAGGGACTTGTGGATTGTTTGCCTATGATGAGGCCAGAGAACTTCTACATTCTTCTTCTTTTTTTTTTTTTTTTTTTTTAAAGATTTTATTTATTTATTTGAGAGAGAGAGAATGAGAGACAGAGAGCACGAGAGGGAAGAGGGCAGAGGGAGAAGCAGACCCCCTGCTGAGCAGGGAGCCCGATGCGGGACTCGATCCCGGGACTCCAGGATCATGACCTGAGCCGAAGGCAGTCGCTTAACCAACTGAGCCACCCAGGCACCCTACATTCTTCTTCTTTGACTCATGATTAGCTAGACTGTCTTCACTGACCAATCTGCACAAAATACCCACTAACTTAATTTAACTAGTCTGGCTTCTGCTCACCACCACCACCCTTCCCTCCCTGCAGCCCTGGGACCTTTAAACTCCTTTAGGCAATCATTGGAAAATGGGAAAATCTCTCTTTAGCCATTCCTCCTGAAATCAGCTGACTTTAGCAAAAACATTTCCCAATCAACTGTCTGATGACCTAGCCTGGCCTTCTCATTCCTCTTTATCCCATGCTTTCTAGCCTTGGTCACTTCCTCCCTGTAAAAGAGGAGCCCTTTCTCTCAGTTTCTATGAGTTCAACATTTTTTGTTTGCGTGTGTTTAGATTCCACATACAAATGATACCATGCACTATTTATCTTTCTCGACTGACTTTATTTCACTTAACATAAGGCCCTCAAGTTCCATCCATATTGTTGCAAACAGCAGGATTTCTTTCTTATGGCTGAGTAATATTCCTCTGTGTGTGTGTGTGTGTGTATCCATGTTCTTTATTCACTCAACTTTTGATGGACACTTAAGTTGTTTCTGTATCATGGCTATTGTGATTAATACTGTCGTGAACATGGGAGTACAGATATCTCTAATATTCTATTTTCATTTCCTTTGGATATATACCCAGAAGTGGAATTGCTGGATCATATGGTAGCTTTATTTCTAATTTTTTGAGAAATTTCCATCCTGTTTCTGGTAGTATTTCTTCTAGTTTATATTCACACCAATAGTGTGCAAGGATTCCCTTTTCTCTATATTCTTGCTGTCACTTGTCATCTCCTCTTTCATAATAGTCATTCTAATAAGTGTGAGGTGATATCTCATTGTGGTTTTTGTTTGCACTTCCCTGATGTTTAGTGATGTTGAACACCTTTAATGTACCTGTTGGCGATATGTGTATCCTCTTTGGAAAAATGTTTATTCAGTTATCTTTTGGTCAAATTGTTGTTTTTTTTTTTTTTTGGTTTTGTTTTTTTTTTTTTTTTTTTTTGGTTTTGGTTTTACTTTTTTTGCTATTTAGTGTTTGAGTTCTGTATATATTCAGCAATAAAAACAAAACAAAAAAACAAAAAAAATCTAAAGTCTGAGGATCTAATGTATAACATGGTGACTATAGCTGATAATACTGTATTATATAATTAAAATTTGTAAAGAGGGTTACAACTTAAGTGTTCACACCTATAGATAGATGTAGATATAGATAAATATATTTACAAAGAGAGAGAGAGAGAAACAAGATCTTCTATGTCCATGTGGAAAAGGATGAATTTTTCTCTAATTCTTTTTTTTTTTTAAGATTTTATTTATTTATTTGAGAGAGAGAGAATGAGAGACAGAGAGCACGAGAGGGAAGAGGGTCAGAGGGAGAAGCAGGCCCCCTGCCGAGCAGGGAGCCTAATGCGGGACTCGATCCCAGGACTCCAGGATCATGACCTGAGCCGAAGGCAGTCGCTTAACCAACTGAGCCACCCAGGCGCCCTCTCTAATTCTTTTTAAACTGCTACTGCAAATAACAAGGAAAAACATAAAAGGTAATTTAAAAATGTTACTTCCTTTTAAAATGAATTTGGTTTTCACTAAGAAACCATAAAAGACTGAGAAGCAAATTGCATACATTTATTCATGGGATGAGGAAAGTCTTTTTTGTACTACACAAAAATAGGAAATTTCAGGAAAAGACTAATAGATATAGTACATGTAAAAATGTGTGCGTGTGTGTGTGTGTGTGTGTGTGTGTGTCATTTGGGGCTGCTGTAACAACTTACCATAGACTGGGTGGCTTAAACAAAACCCTTTCTTTCTCACAGTTCTATAGGCTAGAGGTCTATGAGTATGATGTCAACATGGTTAGGTTCTGGTGAGAGCCCTCTTCAGGGTTGTAGTAGGTTGACTTTTCACTGCCTTCACAGGGTGGAAAAAGAGTGAGCTAGCCTCTGGCCCCTTTCTTTAAGGGCACTGATCCCATTCATGGGGGCTCCTAATTATTCTAATGACCTAATTATTTCTCAAGATCCTACCTCCAAATACCTTCACATTAGTGATTAGTTTCCAACATATGAATTTCAATGGGACACAAATATTCAGTCCATATACACATGCATATACATCCATCCATCCATACATTGACTTACGTGTGTTAGTTTACATAAATATGTGAGTATATATAGAAACAAATTAAATACATGTATAAGTAAACAAATTAAAAGACCAAAAATCTCTGAAAATACTTTGAAATTTATGTTGGCAAAATGCTAAATCCTTAATTGGTCCCGATAGGTGTAAATTGTGTATGACCCAATTCTAAGGGACAAAATTTGCATTCATAGTACTTGTACATTTATAGATTTGAATATTGTAGATTTGTCAACTAGAAAATTTGCTGGCAGATTACAGATAGTGAGGTATGATGTGGAGGGGCTGCTTTTTCTAATTTATACAATATGTTACTTGGGCGGAGAGATGATTATTGATCCTGCCAGAGGAGAGAATACAGTCCAAGTCTTATTATCTACTGCACTTTTATACCCACGTTTACATCATTTGCTGGTTGCACTTATACAAAAAATACAATGTGCTTCTGTTCAAGGAAATATTTACAAACATTAGGATCTGCAGTTTCCCGAGTCAAGTTCTCTTATAATAGCAAGGGCACAGTCCAGCCTTTAAACATCTCAGAAAGCTCCCTGACATTTGGAATTCCAAATAGAAAGAAAAAAATTATAAAGATTGAAATAAAAATAATGCCCCAACTGATGAAATTGAATTCAACAGATGAAATTGAATTCAACCTCACAGTTACTGAAGCAATGCAAACAAAAATATGAGATGCTATTTTATTGCTATCAAAATGAACAGTTAAAAATAATGAAAATCCTAGCATTTGTATGGAGGCAAGAAATTGCTCATCTCCATCATTAAGGCCTTTTTTTTTTCCCCCCGAAACAAACTTGATTGTATCTCAAAATTCTTAAAAATACCATTATTTTTTTAAATTTTTTTAAAAGATTTTATTTATTTGAGAGAGAGAGACAGAGAGAGAGCATGAGAGGGGGGAGGGTCGGGAGGGTCAGAAGGAGAAGCAGACTCCCTGCCGAACAGGGAGCCTGATGCGGGACTCGATCCCAGGACTCCAGGATCATGACCTGAGCCGAAGGCAGTCGCTTAACCAACTGAGCCACCCAGGTGCCCAAAAATACCATTATTTTACTTCCAGGAATTCACCATATGGAAATAATATTCAAAGATACAAATGAGGCTATATATACAACAATTTTCATTTTACATTATTTTAAAATATATGTCTTATGATTAAAAATAGGAATATTTAAAGTGGAATATTTTCAACACATTTCCAAGTTTAAAAAGGAGATACAAATATGTGAATATGACTGCTATTGCATTTTAATTAGTACACATAATACATTTAATTTATGTAATAGATAATAGATTATATACTCCATAACCTAAGTTTTATACTCTTATCTGTTAGGCCTAAAATATATATATTGTATATTATTAATCATATAAGACACATTGTATATTTTCTTAATAATGTGGTATATGATATATATCATGTACCATATTATGAATAATTTACTATATTCAATTATATCATAAATTTACTAAACATAATGTAGTCAAATATGATTATATTTTATAACATTTACTATATTTAGCTTCTGCTATAGACTGAATATTTGTGTCCCTCCAGAATTCATATATTGATACCATAACCCCTAATATGACTATATTTGGAGATAGTGCTTTTAAGGAGTTAAGGTTAAGCGAGGTCATAAGGATAGGGCTCAGATTTAATACTTAGGGTCCTTATAAGAAGAGACATCAGAGAGCTCTCTCTTGCTCCTTCTGTGTGCACACAGAGGAAAGGCCTTGTCATTCAACAGCGAGAAGGAGGCCCTCCACAAGCCAGGAAGTCAGGTCTCACCAGAACCAAATCTGTCAGCACCTTGATCTTGAATTCCCAGCCTCCAGAACTGTGAGAAATAAATTTCTGTTTAAGCCACCCAGTCTGTGGTATTCTGTTAGGGCAGCTTGAGCTGAAACAGCTTCTTTCAGATTTTCAATTTTTTTTTTTACATTTTTAAATTTTAAAATGTTTTTTGGTTGTTTTAAATGGAACTTTGCAGCATTTATTATACTTTAGCAGAAGTCTCAGAATACCAAATAAAATTAGGTGAAACTATAAAGACATTTATTTTCTCAACCAGAAATCAGTTCTCTGTTTAGTAGAAAGCAGATTCGCTCTTGGTCCAGTGGCTCAGTGATACCATGAATGACCTAAGTCTCTTCTCATCTTTCCCCCTGTGAACCTCAGAAGATTATTTAACCTCATAGTTGAAAGCGTTGTTTTTTTTTTTTTTTAAGTTTTTATTTAAATTCTAGTTGATTAGCACAAAGTGTAATATTAGTTTCAGGTGTACAATTTAGTGATTCAGCACTTCCATACAACACCCAGTGCTCATCACAAGTGCCCTCCTTAATCCCCATCACCTATTTAACCCATCCCCGTCCCACCTCCCCTCTGGTAACCGTCAATTTGTTCTCTATAGTTAAGAGTCTGTTTCTTGGTTTTCCTCTTTTTTCCCCCTATGATTATTTGTTTTGTATCTTAAATTCCACGTATGAGTGAAATCATATGATATTTGTCTTTGACTGACTTACTTCACTTAGCATAATACTCTCTAGCTCCATCCATGCTGTTGCAAATGGCAAGATTTCATTCTTTTTGATGATTAATCACCTCTTCTTTATCCATTCATCAGCTGATGGACATTTGGGCTCTTTCCATAATTTGGTTATTTTTGATAAGGCTGCTATCAATATCAGGGGACCTGTACCCTTCACATTAGTATTTTTGTATCCTTTGGGTAAATACCTAGTAGTGCAATTGCTGGGTCATAGGGTCATTCTTTTTTTTAACTTTTTAAGGAAACTCCATACTGTTTTCCAGAGTGGCTGCTCCAGTTTGCATTCCCACCAACAGTGTAGGAGGGTTCCCCTTTCTCAGCATCCTCACCAACATCTGTTATTTCCTGTGAATTTTAGCCATTCTGACAAGTGTGAGGTGATAACTCATTGTAGTTTTGATTTGTATTTCCCTGATGATGAGTCAAGTTGAGCATTGTTTCATGAGTCTGGTGGCCATATGTATGTGAAAGACAGTTTCTATGCTGAGGTTCATACTAGATATCATCCAAGACAGGAAGGAGAGAAGTAAAAAGAATAATTGTTTGTGGCCCTAAACTGAGTCATATCTCTACCTACAATAGGGTAATTATGAGCAGTTGGGAATGGAGTTACCATGATTGTTTGACTAATAATCATTTAAACCCTGGCTCTTAGCCTACCACAAAAAATGATGTTCTATTGGTAAAGAACAAAACTGGGGTTCACTAACATTATTTGAAGTGAATTTAATATCATGTTACATGTCAAATCTATGGTCCCCATCCCCACTTCAGGATAGAGACACACATTCCCCATCTGCCAGGAATGTTTGTACAAAATGATAGTCATATTGAGACTGTATTTCTTCTCCATGGTTTCTCTGTAATGTCCTATTTCCAAATTAGTAAAGAAATAAGAGTATCTTCTTGCTTTCATATAAAAGTAAAAAAAAATAGTGAATATTTTCTAGTTGGCATAATGTTACTCTTCTGAAACAAAACATTTAATGTTTTATTTGGTTTAATTATATTCATGTAAATTGTCACCCCAAACATTCATAATAGTCTTTTATTCCTCCAAATGCTTTGTGGAAATTAGGGACATATGGCTGAAGCCCAGATACGGCAAAACCGAGCATAAGGAAAAGAAAACAACCATGGAAGATGTGGTAGGCAAAATAAGAGTCCTTCAGAGATGTCCATACCCTAATCTCTGGAACCTGTGAATATGTCACCTTCTATGGCAAAAAGAAATCAGGGGAGCAGATGGAATAAAAGTTGCTAAATTAGCTGACCTTAAAAGAAGGGTAATATCTTGATTATCTGGGCAGACCCAGTGTAAAGTAATCACAATGGCCCTTCAAAATGGAAGAGAGAGGCCAAAGAAGACATCAGAGTGATACGATGAGAAAGTCTCAGACCGCTCTTGCTGGCTTTGAAAATGGAGAAAGGGTGCCAGGGTCCAAGGCATGTGGTCGGCTTCTAGATGCTGGAAAGTACAAGGAAACAATCTTTGCTCTAGAGCCTCCAGGAGGGAATGCAGCCCAGCCTAGATATTGATTCAGCCCTGTGACACTTCTGATCGCTGTAACTCTGAGATAATAAATTTATGTTGTCTAAGTTACTCTCTTTGAGGTAATTTGTTATGACAGCAATAAGAAACTAATATAGAAGGCTTGATACAATTTGGGTTAGGGATTGAACCCATGAGAATAAGGACTCAAGAACACACAGAAATCCAGGGAACAGCATCTCTTTGTCCAGAGAATGGAAGTGGGGGAATTGAGCTAACTTTATATATATCTCAAAAGATAGATAGATTAACCTTAATCTTAACATCTAGATTTAGCTGTAACATAAGATCCTCCCTATGATGTTGTCGTGACTGTTACATTGTTACCACTGGTGCACTGCCTGATTTTGGACACTCATATTTGCATTTTACCCAGTTCTGGGTTTTGGTTCATAAGCCTGTGTTTATGCTACCTTTTAAAATCCATTTCAAAGCTATAATTTCGCTTTGGTCATATTTTCCACAAAGACCACAGCCCAGTTCATCTTCTAAAGCTACATTTCTCAAACTAGTGTATGCTAAAAACAGATATGTCCAGAGGCTAGTCTAGGGATAAGCATACAATCTCCATAAATAATCTTCAGGAAATATCAGTTTTACTCAAAGACCTCAAGGAAAATAAACTTTAACATTACAGTTGGAAAAGCAAAACTATAGAAACTTTTTCTGGTTTAGCGAATATAATCCTTTTAAAAAAATCTTTCATGAATATACCAATATTTATATGCAATCAGGTATTGGGAAATTGAGTATTTTTGTGTTTTCAAAGAATCACATGACATCAGTGGCATTAATACTGTGGTCTTGATTCAGCCAGAATGAATTGTTATTACACTGGTTACCAACTCATCCTAGTCCTCAGCCCCAAACTGAGTCACATTAGTCTGAAAATAGGAGACAACGTCACTGGATTTTTTTTAAGTTTATCTTTTTATGAACCAGTTGTTATTTTCATTCATGATTACACATGCATGTGCACACACACACACATTTTTCACAAACCAAAACTCATTGACAAATGTGCTCCATCAAATTTTTGGTTAAAAAAATAATTGGATATCAGGGGCGCCTGAGTGGTTTAGTTGGTTGAGCGCCTGACTCTTGATTTCGGCACAGGTCACAATCTCAGTGTCTTGAGATCAAGTCCTGTGTTGGGCTCCATTCTCAGTGGGGAGTCTACTTGAGATTCTGTCCCTCTCCCTCTGACCCTCACCACACTCACATGCACTCACTTGCTCTCTCTAAAATAAATAAATAAATCTTTAAAAAATAATAATTGGGGGCACCTGGGTGGCTCAGTCATTAAGCAACTGCCTTCGGCTCAGGTCATGATCCCAGGGTCCTGGGATCAAGCCCCGCATCCGGCTTCCTACTCGGTGGGAAGCCTGCTTCTCTCTCTCCTACTTCCCCTGCTTGTGTTCCCTCTCTTGCTGTGTCTATCTCTGTCAAATAAATAAATAAAATCTTTACAAATTTGAAAAAAATTAAAAAAATAAAAATAATAATTGGATAGTCATTATTTCATTTAAATATTGAAAATTTGTCTTTATTATATTTTTCTTTGTTTTCTTTTTACTTTTTAAAATTAGAGTGTACTTAAAATTATATTTTCAACTGGGATCATAGATAAGAAATTATGACAGGAAGTTTGAGAAAACTCACTGAAGCTAACCTTCTTAATCCTAACCAAATAGTTACTATTTAAGCTTCCGAGGACAAGGGTTGTTTTGTTACACAGCAATAGATAACCAACACAATATTTATGTCTCATGAGACATCAAAACTTTATGAGAACACACTAAAATAAATTGACCTCTTTAACATTGGGATTGGAAATCTTAGTCAGATCTACATGTTAATTAGATGGATTTTCTATCTTTCAATTTACTACAGATGACTGTTAGACATTTTTTTTTCACAAATGTATAACATGAGTCACCTATTTTTCAGGCTCAGCATTTTTCTCACTATTTTTTCAAGTACACACCAACAATTTGTTTACCATTTCTCCAGCCTTGCAATTTCCCCAGCCTATTCTCACCATCTTGCCTCAAAGCCAATGCCACTTGTTTGGGAATTTTGTTATTGCACCATCCTAGGTATTAGTACCTGTATCAGTTATCTATGGATGCTTTAAAAACCACCCCAAACATAATGGATTAAAGCAAACTATTTCATTTGCTCACTATTCTGTGGGCAAGTTGGGCTGGCCCTAGATGGACAGTTATTTTGTTGGTCTGAACTTTTCTCACATGCAACTACAGTCAACTGATATTTGATGGGGCCTGGGTGGGCTGTGTAGCTTCACTCACATAACAGGGAGCCAGTGATGGGTATAGGTGAAGGGGCACTCTGCTGGAAAAATCTGACTCTACTCTATATGACTTTTTATGTGGCAAAAGGCTATACTAGACTTTTTTACATGACACTCTCAGGGCTGAATTCAAGGAGGATAAGCCTAGAAGCAGAATGCCACTTGAACCTATGCTCATTCTGCCATAAACTAATGGTCAAAGCTCATCACAAGGCCAGTCCAGATTTAAAGGATGGTGTAGTAGGTTGAATGATGGCCTCTCAAAAGGCATGTCCATGTCCTAATAACCAGAACCTATGAATGTCACCTTATTTGAAAACAAAAGGGGAGGGTGGGTAGCAGATATAATGAAATCAAATCAAAAGATTTTGTGATGAGACCATCCTGGAAATCTCCAGGTATGCCCTCAATCCAATGACCAGGGTCCTTATAACAGACAGAAAAGAAGAAGACACAGATAGAGAAGAAGACAGGCCACGTGCGGATGGAGGCAGAGATTGGAGTGAAGCAGCAACAAAGGAATGCTGCTAGCCAGAAACTGGAAGGGGCAAAGGAAGATCCTCCTGTAGAGATTTCAGAGGGACTGTGGCTTGCTGACACCTTGATTTCAGACTTCTGGTCTCCAGAACCATGAGAGGATAAATTTTTGTTGTTTTAGGTCTCCGAATTTATAGTAATCTGTTAACCATGGTCACGGGATATAACCTGTACTTCCTGATGATGGTGTGATTAACATAGTCATTTTGCAGAAGGGTGGACATGGGAATGGGAGGAACTGCTGTAGACACTCTTTGTGAAGACACTCTATTACATGTATGAAATCATTGCTCTTGCAGCAACATTTGAATGTCATTTTCATTAAAAATTGAAAGTTCAATAAAAATTAAAATTTTATTCAATTAAAATGAGAGATGTCTTGCATAGAAGTAATACAAGTTCAATCCAACATGCAAATTTTTAAAAGATTTTAATTTTCTTATTTATCAGTTTTATGATCTAGGGAGAGCTTATGTTGGTAAGAGAAAATTTTGTTATTTATTTATTTATTTTTATTTTTTTAAGATTTTATTTATTTATTTGAGAGAGAGAATGAAAGAGAGAGAGCACAAGAGCAGGGAGGGTCAGAGGGAGAAGCAGACTCCCTGCTGAGCAGGGAGCCAGATGCGGGACTCGATCCTGGGACTCCAGGATCATGACCTGAGCTGAAGGCAGTCGCTTAACCAACTGAGCCACCCAGGTGCCCCTATTTTTTTTATTTTTATAAATGAATCAGTTTTGCACTAAAAAAAATAGGTGAAAACGATGACCTTTTTTCAATACCTGATAACATTTAAGCCTCAAAAGGTATGCTTGAGCTATTGATTGAAATATAGTTCCTTACTTCACGGTAATAATTTTTATTTATATTTTTGTTTATATTTATAATAATGGTCTCTACAGAACAATTAATTTGAAAGTTGCTTTATAGCAAAATAAATGTTGAAGATATTTTAACCAGGTGTGTGAATTCTTTTGCAAACAAAATTGACCATTAAAAAAATAATAATAAATGCTAGAACTATGCCCAGATGGAGTTACAGTTATGGGGAGCCAAAAATGTGAGTGCCATCTCAAAACAAATTTTTGGTAAACCCAGATTATTACCTGCCTAAATCACCAATGATGTCTCAAACTTATTGTCAAGATCTTAATCATCACAAGGTGATCAATGGAATGATACAATCAGAAGTCTAATGCAAAGGAAAAAAATGTGTTTTTAACATTCATGTTTGAAACTGATTTATAATAAAGTAGAAAGGATATCTGCAAAAGCACCTTGTCACACCCTGTCACACTGTGACACCCTATGCTGACAGTTTTTGAACCCAACATTATATTGTTCTTGCTGATTTAGTTTCTTCCTTATGAAGGGGGAAAAAATAAGAAGATGCAAAGAACTTGAAAGCTCAATCAATGGAATGAATTCAGTCTTCCTTCACCTTGATCAGCATTATCCCACCAAGTTGGGAGGCTTTTTGGAAATATTTTCACGATCTAATATTCCTAAAGGACAACTTTAAGGCAAAAGATATAGATATAGATATAGATATAGATATATGGCATTAACAAAAGTTAAAAAACAAGGCAACAAAACTATAAAAACAATAAAATGCAAGAACTGAGGAGAAATGATTATGGGGATTGTGCTTTGATTAAAACTCTTAATTCATTTATTTGTGGTTTAAATTATAGGCTCAATTGATGAATAGCATCATCAATTAATTTTCTTCACTGAAAAAAAAGTGGTAATTATTACCCTGAAGCACCCAGAAAAACTGACCTGTGGATCACAGAGCCATTTAGTTGACCATATAGCAAACAATTTTGCATTTCCCTTTTCCCCTTCCTCCTCCTCCCCCCCCAAATTAAAATTCCCCTATTTCATTTCTTGGCCAGTTTCTTAAGCAGCACACCCTAGTAATTACCTGAGCATACTGAGTGAAAAAAAAATGCTGTTGTTACTTATAATTATGTATTAATGTAAGGCCAAGTTTATCAGAAAATTATAAAAACATAGCAATTAAAAAATTGCTAGGATAATGTCACCTATTTTAATCCCAGCCCATATTTTATTTATTTTTTAATTTTTTTTAAAGATTTTATTTATTTATTTGAGAGAGAGAGAAAGAGAGAGAGCACATGAGAGGGGGGAGGGTCAGAGGGAGAAGCAGACTCCCTGCTGAGCAGGGAGCCTGATGCAGAACTCGATCCAGGGACTCCAGGATCATGACCTGAGCTGAAGGCAGTCGCTTAACCAACTGAGCCACTCAGGCGCCCCCATATTTTTTTTAGATGATACTTTCAATGTAACAGCTAATCTTCCATTTACTGTCAAGAAAAGTAAAAAAACATCCCACTATTTGTTGATAACTCAAAATATTGTATATTAAAACAAACATCATATGTCTTTCATGAAAACCTTCAAACAGAACCATCTGACTTGAAATACTGCAATATTCATACGAGATGTTAAGTCCCCAGATTCCCCACGCTTGAGTTTGCTTACCCCTTGGCTACTTAGATTTGAGTTGAGACACATTGTTCCAGGACATGTTTGTCAACACAACTACCTTGTGTTTTTGTCAAATGCTGTTTTGGAGGTACATTTTTAGCTAGATATGTTATAGACAACCAACAATCTACTGAGGGTCTTTAGGATGTTGTGTTTACCTTAGCTCTGTAAGTTTGGGTTGGTGGGGGAGGTATCATTAATGAGCATGATTCCAGTAGGAAGTTCATCATTTCTGAAATTCTTTCTCTTCTTTTGCTTTGCAAGTTTATCTTGACAGCTGGCTCATCTCACTCAATACAGCCACTATACATATTAGCCATAAGGTTAAAACCTTCCCTCTGGACACATGAAAGGCTGACATAACTGTAAATGAAAATTATCTCACCCACTTCTTTCCCCATCCACACACACATTCACCTTTGGATAGCATTTGCAGATCAAAATTAATTAACAGTTAAAGTTGATGGTGTTATGGGAAGCTCACTGATGACATTATGAAATTCAGTTTTTCTCCAGATTCCATTTGAGAACTTCTGTTACTACTCAGGTCTTGTCTTTTCTTTAAAACTCCTTGAGGTACACCTTGGTGGCTCAGATGGATGAGTATCTCCTTCGGCTCAGGTCATGATCCTAGGGTCCTGGGATAGAGCCCTGAATGGGGCTCCCTGCTCAGTGGGGAGTTTGCTTCTCCCTCTCTCTCTGGCCCCCCCCCCGTTAGTGCTCTCTCTCTCTCGCACTCTCTTTCTCTCAAATAAATAATTAAATCTTGAAAAAAAAAAACTCCTTAAATTTGAGGCTTAGCTTTAATCAGTTAAAGACCTCTTTAAACTTTCATTAACTCTCAGAAGGACACTATCATACGTTTTATGCAGTTCATGACTTTATCTAGATTATAAGTATTTTTAGTGTCTTCATGTCTTCAAAAGGCTTATGTTAAAATAAATGCTAACTCAGTCCTTCATGTACTATTAAATTCCCTATATGTAGATTGGAAGGGTTTTATTTACTGCATTTTATAAACAAAAGAACAGTATGCATCATATATCAGTTTACTTGTTGGCATTTTCCATTAGTATTTCTAGAAGTGTTGGGATTTTATTAATGTAAAGAGGCACAACTCAGTTGGAGATGTCAAAACTATTTTTGTTGAAGAGATGATCAATCTCTGGTGACATTGTTACAAATTATCAAAAGGTTTGCTTTTAAATTCAACAAATAATAGTTTTAAGATTATGTGACTTTCCAAATAATACATTATTCTTAAGAATACTACCTAATCAATGATGTGTGGATCCCAGCTGCTGTCTTCTAAAAGGATACTAAAAAGAATAGAGAAATTTGCTATTTATAGTCAAATTTCAATTTATTAGCATCGTTATCTTGTCAACATATTACTCTGTGGCTTACTTCACATTCTTCTATATAAATTCTTTCTAGTCTTATCAATTCCTCTATTCTTTTGAAGAACCTGAGGTAAAAGATATAACATTCAAGTTATCCTATATGGTTTTGACATATGCATATATCCACGTCTATAGCATTCATGGCATAACATTTAAGGTAAGTGGATAAAATAGTTGTGATTACTTGTTTATTAATGTTTTCCATGTGTTTTTAAGCTGATTGTACAAATAATTAGAATTCATTTATATTCAGATAATTAACCTTTATACAATGAAAGATCCCTTAATTCTTATAGCTATCTAAAGTTCTCAAAATGCGTATTTCTTTCATGTTTTGATATGACACAAGCAGCAACCCATTTCCTTGCAATAGGCATTGTTACATGATTTTCTAAAAATAAATCATATTAGCAAAACTAAAAGGATTTTGGAGCTTTGGTATGATGCATCAGTGTGTGAGCTTCCAATATTTTCTTGGTAAGCATAAAAGCTTACTAAGTGAGCTGCTGAAGGATAAAAAAAAAAAAATCACAAGTTAGTTTTGCTTATATTTTTATTTAAATCTCCCTCAGACAATTTATAAATTTGTTCAGTCATTCAATAAATATTTATTGTGTCCCTACAACATGTCAAGCACTCTTTGAGGGACTAGAGATACACAGTGAACCAAACCAAAATCACTGTTCTAATGGATTTTATACTCGTGTGTGTTGCGGAAAGGGAGTATTACAAAAATTAGATATTTGAATAACTTGATAATGTTTGTATTGTTGATATAAAATAAGGTATGGTAAGTGAAATAGTGATACCTAGATGAGTGTTGCTAATTGATATCGGATAGCAGGGGAGGGATGCCTCTCTGATAAGGTGACATTTCAGTAGAGATTTAAAGTAAGTAGGAAAATGAGACCCACAGATAATCTTGTCAAAGAGCATCCCAAGCACAGATGGTAGGGTAATGCAAAGGAAAGAACTAAGATCTTGCTTATTTTCAAGGAATAATAAGAGGCAGTCTGGTTAGAGTGTTTTATGTTCTCATCACCGATGTTTGGATTTAATAATAATGCTTTACATAAGACCATTTTTAAAATTGACTAAGTGTTTGCATATATTTTTGTGTTGATTCATACAACATGCTTGCAGTATCTTTTGGAAGTTATTATCTTAACTTTATAAAGGAAGAAACAGAAGTCCAAAGATTTTAAGGGCTCTCCCTCAATCCTCACAACTGTTGAAGGCTATACTGGTACTAGAATCCAAATCTCCTGATTCCTGGCCCATTTTGTTCCTTATTATATTTGCATCAGAGTTAAACTAGACAGGGGTTTGATTATCCTCTGAAATATCCAACCCACGACTTGAGAATCTAGAAACAAAACCTGAAACAAAACCTCTACATAAAAATTACATTCCTAAGAGCAACCACAGTGACTATCTGTTGAAATCTTCACATTTTAGAGAGGGGGGAACTACAGCTAAGGGATAATATATTACTGAAGCTTATAAGGCACTTGAATTTAAAATTGTTTTACTCCTGGGGCGCCTGGGTGGCTCAGTCGGTTAAGCGTCTGCCTTCGGCTCAGGTCATGATCCCAGGGTCCTGGCATCGAGCCCCACATCGGGGTCCCTGCTCTGCCGGAAGCCTGCTTCTCCCTCTCTTGCTCCCCCTGCTTGTGTTCCCTCTCTTGCTGTCTCTCTCTCTCTGTCAAATAAATAAATAAAAATCTTTAAAAAAATAAAAAATAAAATAAAATTGTTTTTCTCCTAAGAGATAAGTTATTTCATTGGTCTTAGATAAAAATATTATCAACCATCATTCAATAGTTAATTGATGTGAGACTTTAAAATAGTTCAAGTCCAAATACCCAGGATATATCAGAATGTCTATTTAGCATCCTCTGAATATATGCCATCCTCCTACCAGTTCTTTGATTCCTTTCATATCCCCCCCCCTAAAGCACATTTACATTCTCTCCACCTATGGAAGTCTCTTCAGTTGTTTGAGATATAATTCATGGCACCACTCTGCCAATCATATATTTCTCATAGACTTCAGAACACCCTTAATGTTTGTGCTTACTACTCCTTTTTCAGCCAGGATATGTTTTCTTATTGTCAGTTAGTGTTTCAATGTATCTGTCCTAACATTCCTAAAAAAAACAAATGATAAACTTTTATGGACTGTTTGTATTTCCAGCTTCTTTGTTTTATACATATACGCAAACATTACCTGTACATATGCATATATGACAATCTCTTAAAAATGGTTAATGTTAATGATGATAAAAAAGAATGATCTCTACTAGAATGACTGGTTGTGTAAAATATGTCCTTATGAACCATTCCATCTTCTAGAATCTTATAATTTTAGTGTCTATTTTAAGTTAAATTTATAAGTATCACATCCATTTCAAATCAAATATTTACTAATCTCCCTTTGTAGATATGGAGAAAAAAGTTTAAAATGTAGTGTCTTTTATGCAAATGCTTAATTTTTTTTTCAAATCAATCTCCAAGTACTGAAATGATACATTAATGAATTAGTCTTTAAAAATTAAAATATTAGAAGTAAATCTGTTCTTTGTCTCCTGCTAGCAATCCCAGACTTTTCCCCATTCCACTACCATTGTCCCTGCTCAAAATGAGTTAGTTGAGTATTCTTTCTGAGGTTTTTCTCTGCATTGACACACATATCTATTTGTCCACAGATGCATCGTTACTATTTTGGTTCGTGATAGATAAATAGATGATAGTTAGATATGGATAGATAGATATAGAATGTTTATATGTATAATTTTTATATAATATAAACCATATCCCTATTACATATTTTTCTACAACTTATCATTTTTTACATATTATTTCTTGGGAATACGCTATGCTTGTACATACCAATATACATCTTTTTTTTTTAAATACCACACGCAATATGGTGGGAAATACCACAGTGAGTGTGTTTAAAGAAAAATTTGGGATATCAAGGACTTCCTTTAGAATAAGAATCAGAGAAATTTTCTCCATGAAACTCTCTGAAAAAGCCCCTCATTAAGTGAGCTAAGCATTAACAGTTCTTTTGCCAGTAAGTTGAACCCTTATACTCCCTAATTATGTCCCAAGGTTTTAATAACCTGGCGGACAGAGGGAAATCAGTTTCATGCTTATTCCAAAAATTGTTTAATGGACAAGAACTTTGCATTGCTTTGTATACTCAAGACAAATCAACTGTTAAACCAAGATTTTTTTTTAGGAATTAGGAACAAGTGGCATAACCTACACTAAGATTTTTACTGAGGAAAAGACATTTTCTAATAGCAGATACAAGAGTGAAGGTGATAATTCAAAACAAAAATGAACTCAAAGAAATGTGAAAAAATTAACAATCATACAGACATGCTTTCTGATGATCAGTGAATCACAGGGAAAAAGTAAATCACCTTTCATTTGAAGACATGGAAATTGACTAGAGACTCAGGTACTCAGATAAACCAAAATATTTTGGGTTTTAGTGTGAATATAGTAGACACATATCCTAGGAGAAAAACTAATTTTAATTCTTGCCCGAGGTACATTACACAAAGAGTATCAATAAATAATTTTGGATCTGCTTTGCGGGGATAATTTTTTACAACTTAAAATGCAGGGAGCAATAGAAATCTGAGACCATGGTTACCTTTTTTATTACTAAATTTTAATTGACACACAACTTTCTATTAGTTTCAGGTGTACAACATAATGAGTCGATATTTATATACATTGAGGAATGATCACCACAGTAAGTCTAGTTACCATCCATTACCATGGTTATTTTCTGCTGGAGTCCCAGTTCTGGGCCAGACAACACTACACATAAAGCACTAAATGAAGAAACCAGAAGATAAAGCAAAGCAGTCACTAAACTTGATATTTCAAAAACACACAAAACCAGAGTGACAAAAGTTCTATCCTGAGAAAACAGCACAGAAGCCTAGAATGGGGGTAGGATTTGGATAGGTCAAAATGTAGCAAAGTAATCTTTTTGTAAAAGATTTATTTATTTATTTTAGGGTTGGGGGGAGGGAGAGAGAGAGAATCCCAAGGGGACCCCACTGAGCATAGAGCCCAAAGGGCGAGAGGGGTTGTGGGATGAGGGGGACTCTATCTCACAAACCTAAGATCATGACCAGAGCCAAAATTAAGAGTTGGACGCTTAACCAACTGAGCACCCAGGCGCCCTGCAAAGGAATCTTTATCAAGGATATCTAATTTCTAAATGAATTTATATCTCAAGATACTGGTTTAGTAACAGAATTCCTCAACCAATCAAATAAAACGAAATATAAAGAATTAAATGCAATGCTACATTGAAGTAAAAAACAAAAACAACAACAACAAAAAAAGAGATTATTTTGGAGGAAAAAACAAAGCCGTGTAGAAATTATAGACCAAATAACTTCACTTTTGCTCCCAAAGTATGGTGGACAACCCATAATTCAAGAAGACTTTACATCACAAGGGCATCTCAAATATATTTGCCCCAGTGTATACGTTATTCTAAATGAATCTCACTATTTGACATATACTGGAAAAAAAAAATTAGTTAATCCAGGCAATCCTGTGACAGTCCACAACACACACATTCAATATAGTTAACATTACATTATGGGTAACAAGCCTGGGTTGTGCTAGATAAAAAGAATAATGGCAATAGACAATGTTTGAATACTTACTATGTGTTAGGCAATACACCAAGCATTGTGCACAGATTTACTCATTTAATCATCACAATAACAAGAGAAGATGTTATTAACCCCATTTTAGATGAGAAAATTTTAGCATAGAAGGAAAAAACAAGAGACTAGGCAAGGAAGAGAAAGAATGCCGGAGAACCAGAAAATATGTGGACTCGTGTTCAAAGATCCACAAAGCTGAAATAATTTTTTTTGGCTATTCTTTCAAGGCTGATACATTCCAATATGGTTGTTCCTCTTTCAAACTGCTCATAAAATACAACATGGCATAAAAATTAGATGAATTTAGTTCTAGGAGGACTCCCATTTCAAGGTATTAACTGAAAAGTGAAACGACTATTAATTTCTGGAAATAACTACTGGAAATTAAACATCTAGATCACAAAAGGAGTAACGAATGATTGAAATCAATATTTGTCAAAGCATATTCATAAGGATCACTGTGCTTTCAAAACTATGGTGTTTTTTCTGATGAACACTTAGCTGAGCTCTTCCCATTTTTCTAATAATTAAACTCAATTTAAAGGGAAAAGGATCTAAACCAGAGACATAAGTTTCTTAAATGCTGGCATGTTGATACCTGATATTTAGGTAATATGTACAACTGTACTTTTTTGAACTTAAGGCAGAAAAGGTAACTGCTTTATATTTAGAAAGACAAAAATGTCTATTTGAAATATTTCCCAAGATTCCTCCCTGACAATCATTTTTCTGACTTTCCTTTTTCTTTTACATTTTCTGTGAAGAAAGGATATAGTTGCACTTTCCATAAAAAGGTCAACTTAATCCAAAAATTGATGTTTTACCTACATATAGTTTTTTGTGAATAATGCAAATACTAGTAAATATCAGAAATTATAAGTAGATGTTTGGTAATATTTCTGTCAGCAAATTATGCTAAATGCACTATTAGTTCAAAGACATTTTCCTCTATGTCTCTGTGCAGTTTGAAGAAATCTTTAAGTATAGGAAATCTGCAATCAGAAGACATTAAAAAAAATGCGATTGGGAAAATGGGCATTTTAGATTAAAACAATTGGAGAATTGACTATTCCGTTGTGGTGTAATACTCCTTTCTTTCTTGATAGATCCCTTATTCTAACTTCAAAAGTTCTGTCATGTGCTTTGCTTTTTATTTTTAAAACTTGTTGCTACAGCATTCTTACTCATAGAATCGTCCAATCATTAAGGCACCTATATTATTGTCCAATCATGAAGGCACTTAAATTATTTTGATTTCCTGCATGTTTTTTCTTTATAACCAAAATAATTAAAGAATATAAAGAAAACAGCCTAGGGTGACATTATCACACTTGCTTGAATAAACAATGCCCAATTATTTTATACTTGCTCCATAAAACTTTACTTGTTCTTCTTTTTTTTTTTTCTTTTTTCCTCTAAACACAAAAGTAAAAATTATTTTTTAAATAAGAGAAATAAAGTCAGGAGCTTTTTCCCCACTATGGATATCATTTTGACAGTGAGCCCATCCTATTTCTTGTATTTTGTCTCGTTAGTATTCCTTAACATATGTTTCTGTCTTCCGGTTAGATGTGACACTTGTCATGAGTTACCCTCAAAATACTTTTCATTATCCTATTCTACAATGTAGAATAAGTTAAGATCCAAGATTTCCCTTTTTCTTGACTTCCATGGGTTATGTTAATCAAAGAAATATTTCTTTCAGTTTGAGCAACAAATCTCAGAGAATGATACAGTTTTTTCTAAGATACCTTATAAAGAATCCTGACAGGCAATAAATTCATGAATAGTCACAAAATAACAGACAGTTTCCATGACTCATATTAAATCACAAGGGAGCAGTTTTCCATTTACCCACTCTGTTACATAGTACACATATTGGAAACTCATTTTTATTTAATGTAATGTAAACTAGTCTCACTAGAAAGTGAGTATCTTCGCTCAGACAACTCTGCAATCTCGTTTGTCTGCCTAGACAAGCTAATCTGATTGTAATCATGTTACTTATCTTTTAATTTCTTTTGAAGTTAACATATATCAGAAGTGGCATTCAGCTGGGAATCACATAGGTAAAACTGATTTTTAACACGTTTAAATGTTTCAGGGCCTGGGCGTGTGTTTTTAGATATGCGATCTTAAACCACCCTGGGTGGGAGTCCAACAGGGAAACTGCAGGCATGAATTCAATGGTGAAATAGAACAAGACTGTAATAATGCAAACATAATTGTAAGGTCCTGGTGATTCTGATCTCATTGATTTTTTTTTTTTTCAAAGCAAATTGGACATAGATAATGATTACCAAATGCACACACATATTATTATAGAACTGAGAAGCTACAGTTGTTCAAACAATGCCTGGCTGCCCTATGCTTCTTGAGTTGGATCTACCTACAATATCAGAAACAAAGATTAGGGAAAACAACAATACTATCTTTTATTTCTAAACTGAATTCTTGAGAAAGATTAATAAGAGCAGCAATTAATAGCCAAGCCATTTCAAAATGAGGCAAACAAACTGAAAATTTTACTAGGATAACCACTGGTTGAGCAGCAAACCTAGAATCCATTGGAAGTGATGATCATTTTATTTAATCCATGATCTTGTACAAACTACTTGATCTGAGAAAGATCTGAGAAGGCTTCAGTTTCAGGATGTTGAATTCAGTAATCTCCCAAAGTTCCTTCTCCAGGAATCTAGTTCTGAGAACATGTACCATGGTGAGGTGGACCCATGAGGAGATGTCCAGGTAATAGATAATGGGATAATAGCCAGCTATGCAATTAGAAAGCCAGATCCAGAACCATAATGACAATAGTCAGGTGGTGGAAATCATAGCAGATGGCTGTACTTAGGGAGGGTGATCAATCACAGCATTGTGGTAACTAAAAGTTAGAAAAAACTAACTGCCCATCATTAGAGGAATAGATGAGTAAAATGTGGAATACTAATGGAGCAATTATTAAAAAATAATATATAAGAATAATTTTAAAAATATATAAATAATATTATACATATGTATCACACATACACACATACACGCACAGAATATGAGAGAAAGAGAGAGGTTTCAAGGACAAAATAAAAATTGGAAAAAAAAACAATTCACATTAACATGAATACTTTTTAAATCCCACTCTCTAAACTAAAATTGTTGCAAATAAAAATATGTGTATAGAAGTATATACACTGACCTCCTGGTGGTATTTGCCTCTGGAAACATGGACAGGGATTGTTTTAAAGAAAGTATGATTACAAAAATTATTATATTATTCTTTGTGATTTTCTGTTTGTACATGTATTTAGGTAATGAAAAAAGAAAAGAAAGAAAATATAGGGTAGAGTGACATCACCAAGATGACAATGCAAGTTGTTCCTGACTCTGCTCCCCTGACAAGAACAACTAACAACTATTCAAGAATAAAACACCACTGAGAGAAGCCTAGAACATGGGGATGAGGCTAAAGCACCCCCTGCACCACAGAGACCAAGACACATGGCATTAGAAGAGAAAGAGAAGTAGCTACACATTGATTACATTGCCCTTTACCCAGGCCAGCACACACCATCCAGAGAGGTCTCCCCTGAGTGTCTGCCTCCTTCAATGGAAAAAGAGAATCCAGGAAGGACATCTAGTGCCCCCTCTCTCACTTTGTGGGAGCCTCTCTCATTTTGTGTCACTTTGTGGGAGCCCCTACTCTGATCTCACACCACAGGGATTGCAGGAAAATCTGTAGGGCTCATCCACTGGGAAGATGACTGTGGTGAAGATGGGAGGAGGAGCCTGTAAAACCAGCACACATATTTTGGCAGATTGATGTGAATCAAGAATATTTGCACCCCACTGAATTTCCTTGAGTCAAGATTTGCATCCTCAAATGAGGGGTTTTGCCAGCCTTAGAGACTGGTTTGCCCTTGCCTCAGCAAGAGACTAAGTCACACACAGCCCCACCCACTGTGGAGAATGTCTCTTGGACACATCTTAACAGAGGGACTGGTGAGAACATTTGGAAGCTATGTATTTCAGCAATGCTTAAGCTGAAAGACAGGCAGGCAAAGCTGATTATCTCCAGAACAAAGCCAGTTCTGGGGATGGACAATTCCTATGCCATGCATAGGAAGGGGGATTAACTGATAGCCAGGGGTGTGGGTAGCTCTCTGGGCCTTCCCACTGGAGAGCTGGTTTGCAAAATTGAAAGTTGCCTGGAGTGACCCTTCCCCATCCCACCCAGGCAAGGGAGCTGAGCCACAGCTCCACCCACCTATTGTGGCTCCTATCCCCATCTGGCCAAAGAACACCTGGAAGCTGTGCATCCCAGCAGTGCTTGAACTGAAACAAAGGTGGGTGAGCCAGTAATTTGGAGAGCAAAGTCAGTGCACCCAAAGTCAGGGAACTTGGGGTAAGGGTAGGCTTGAATTAAGGCAACAGAGACTTTTACTGACCTTAGACCTACTTCTCCTATTGTGCCTGGGCAGGAAAACTAATTTATAGCACCACTCATTAATGAATACTGCCTCCAGTCAGCTTAACCAGGGAATATAACAAGAACACATAGGATTTGCATAGCCCATCCAATAGCACTGCTTACAGTGGCACTTGAACAGAGAGCACAACCTGTGGCTTCCCCCATCTGCAAAGCAAAACTGGTGGCCTCACCCAATCCTGGAATTCAGTGCACACTCTTGCTTGATTTAGGTCACTAAACAACAAGGTGTACAAATCCTGTGCCCTACTGTGCTGTTCTGCCAGGACAGACAAGCTATTTTACAGCCCTATTTACAACTGAACATACTACCTAGTCCTGACCGGAGAATCAAGGCAATCACAGAGCCCATCCTACAGCTTCACTTGGATAGGAAATCAAATCAGCAGTTCTATCTATCTGTTTTCAGTCAACGGCATACCCCTCTCATCCCTAACCTCAGAGTTCAATTGCTTACCCAAATGATAGACCATACTAATAGGCCCCACCTGCCCAAGGATATTATGACCTTACACAGCCAGAAACCAAATAGAGCTGACCAATGAAGATCTGTCTCTGCCAAAGCAAATATGTAGTCTGGAAGAAGAATGCGATTACTCAGATGCACAGATACCAATGTAAGGAATCAAGGATTGTGAAAAACCAGGTAAATATGACACCACCAAAGGAAACTAATAAAGCTCTCATAACTGATCTTAAAGAAATGGAGATCTATGTGCTGTCAGACAAAGAATTCAGAGCAACCCTCTTAAGGAAGTTTAATGAACTACAAGAAAGCATAGATAATGAAATTAGGAAAACAATGCATGGACAAATGAGATTGACTAAGTGATAGAAACCACCAAAACAAAACAGAAATTCTATAAATGAAAATACAGTAAGTAAACTGAAAGTGCAAGAGAGAATTTCAAAGCAGACTCAACCATGCAGAAGAAAGAATCAGCAACCTAGAGGATAAGACGTTACAAATTATCCAGTCAGAGGAACAAAATAACAGGATGAAAGAGTGAAGAAAGCCTATGACATTTATGGGACACAATAAAAAGAAACAATAATCACATTATGGAAAAGAAGAAGAGAAAGAGAAAGGGCAGAAAATATATTGAAAGCAATCATGGCAGAAAACTTCCTGAACTTGGAGAGAGAAGTGGACATGTAGATCTATGAGGCCCAGAAGACTCTAAATAATTTAAACCCAAATAGGGCTACAGCGAGACACATAATTAAATTGTCAAAAGTCAAAGACAAAGAAAGAATTCTAAAAGGAGCAAGATAAAAAAGAGAAGTTATGTACAAGGGAACCCCCACAACTCTATAGACTTTATCAAAGGAAATGTTCCAGGCCAGGAGAGAATTGGAATACATATTCAAATATTGAAAGAAAAAAAACCTGTCAATTGGGAATACTATACCCAGCAAAGCAGATCTTCAGGAATAAAGGAGGGATAAAGACTTTCCTGAACAAACTAAAGCTGAGAGAGTTCATTACCATTTGACTTGCCTTACAAGAAATGAGAGGAGTTCTTTGAGTGGAAATAAAAGGACACTAATTGACATTATAAAAACTTAAAAAGGTAGTGTAAAATCCATTGATAATGGTAACTGTGTAGTCAAAGTTTGATTCTATAATTTGGTAATGATGGTGCATAATTCACTTACAACCTTAGTTTAAAAGTTAAAAACATGAACATAGTAAAAATAACTATAATTATAATAATATGTTATTAGTTATACAGTATAAAAAGTATGTAAATCGTACATCAGTAACCTAAAATATGAGAGAGAAGAGAAGCAAAAGTATAAATTTTTGGAATTAGGGGCGCCTGGATGGCTCAGTTGGTTAAGCAACTGCCTTCAGCTCAGGTCATGATCCTGGAGTCCCGGGATCGAGTCCCGCATCGGGCTCCCTGCTCGGCGGGGAGTCTGCTTCTCCCTCTGACCCTCCCCCCTCTCATGTGCTCTATGTCTCTCTCATTCTCTCTGTCTCAAATAAATAAAATCTTTAAAAAAAAAAAAAAAAAATTTTTGGAATTATATTAAAACTAAGTTGTTGGGCGCCTGGGTGGCTCAGATGGTTAAGCGTCTGCCTTCGGCTCAGGTCATGATCCCAGGGTCCTGGGATCGAGTCCCACATCGGGCTCCCGGCTCAGCGGGGAGCCTGCTTCTCCCTCTGACCCTCTCCCCTCTCATGCTGTTTCTCTCTCGCTCGCTCTCTAAAAAATAAATAAATAAAATCTTTAAAACTAAGTTGTTATCTACTTAAAATAAGAAGCTATAATTTTAACATATTTATGTAAATTTCATGGTAACCACAAGGGGAAGTCCTGTAGGAATTACATAAAAGAATATGATAAAGAAGTCAAAGCATACCAAAAAACAGAAAGCATGAAAAATGACAGCAGGATAAGAAACAAGACACAACAGATTTACAGAACAACCAGAAAACAGTTAAAATGGCAATAGTAAGTCCTTACCTGTCAATAATTACTTTAAAATGGATATATTAATTCTCCAATTAAAAGACAGAGAATGACTGGATAGATTAAAAAAAAAAAAAAAAGGATCCAACCATACGCTGCCTACAATAGGCTTACTTAAGCCTTAAAGACACATATAGACTGAGTAAATGAATGGAAGAAGTCACTTCAAGCAAATGATAACTAGAAAAAGCAGGAGTAGCTATACTTATATCAGGCAAAATAGACCTTAAACTAAAAATGGTCAAAAGAGGCAAAGAAGGTCATTACATAATAATAAGGAGGTTGATCTATCAAGAAGATGTAACAACTGTAAATATTTATGCACCAACATCAGAGCACCTTAACATACAAAGCAAAAACTAACAGAGCTAGTAACAGAATAAACAGTAATACAATAATTAGATAGAGACTTCATTACCCCACTTCAAAAATGAATAGATCATCCAGACAAAGAATTGATAAATAGCAGATTTGAACAACAATATAGACCAAAGGTACCTAACAGACATATATAGAACACTCTACCCAACAACAGCAGAAAACTCATCTTTCTCAAGTACATGCCGAACATCCCCTAAGATAAACCATGTTAGGCCACCAAACAAGTCTTAGCAAATTCAAGAAGACTGAAATTATAACAAGTATCTTCTCTGTCCACAGCAGCATGAAACGAGAAATCAATAATAAGAAAAAAAAAAAACTGGAAAATTCTGAACACATGGAAATTAAACAACACTCTCCTGAAGAACCAATGGATCAAAGAAGAAATTAAAAGGGAAATAAAACAGTTTCTTGAAATAAACAAAAATGGAAACACAATAAACCAGACATTCTGGGATGCAGCAAAAGCATTTTTATTTTAAAGATCTTCTTTATCTATTTGACAGAGAGAGAGATAGCAGATAGTGAGAGCAGGAACACAAGCAGGGGGAGTGGGAGAGGGAGAAGCAGGCTTCCCGCCAAGCAGGGAGCCCGATGTGGGGCTGATCCCAGGGTCCTGGGATGGATCCCCGCGTCGGGCTCCCTGCTCAGGGGGAAGCCTGCTTCTCACTCTGCCCCTGCTTGTGTTCCTTCTCTAACTGTGTCTCTCTCTGTCAAATCAATAAAATCTTTAAAAAAAAAAGATAAAAAGCTTTTAATAAAAAAAAAGGTTAGAGAAGAAATAAGTGAAATAGAGAAGAGAAAACAATAGAAAAGATTAACCAAACTAAAAGTTGGTTCTTTGAAAAAATAAACAAAACTGACAAAACTTTAGCTAGATCAACTAAATAAAAAAAAGGACCCAAATCAACAAAATCATAAATAAAAGGAAGACATTGCAATTGATAACACAGAAATTTAAAAGATAATAAGGGGCTACTTCAAACTATATACCAACAATGAACAAACTAGAAGAAACAGAAATATTTTTAGAAATATACCATTCACCAAGACTGAATAGAGAAAAAATATAAAATCTGAACAGACAAACTGATAGTAAGGATGTTTGAATCAGCAATCAAAAATCTCCCAAAAGAGACGAGTCCAGGACCAGATGGTTTCACTCGTGAATTTTAGCAAACATTTAAAGAATTAACATCAATCCTTCTCAAACTCTTCCAAAAATCAGAGGAGAGAACACTCCCAAACTCATTTGACAAGACCAACAATATCCTGACACCAAAACCAAAAAGGACACTATTAAAAAAGAAAACTACAGGGTGCCTGGGTGGCTCAGTTGGTTAAGCGACTGCCTTCAGCTCAGGTCGTGATCCTGGAGTCCCGGGATCGAGTCCCGCATCGGGCTCCCTGCTTGGCAGGGAGTCTGCTTCTCCCTCTGACCCTCCCCCCTCTCATGCTCTATCTCATTCTCTCTTTCAAATAAATAAATAAAATCTTTTAAAAAAAAAAAGAAAAGAAAACTACAGGCCAATATCCCTAATGAATATAGATGCAAAAACTCTTAATAAAATACTAGCAAACTGAATTCAGCAACACATTAAAAGGACCATTCACCATATCATGTAGGATCTATCCCTGAGATGCAAGGATGGTTTAACATATGCAAATCAATCAATGTAATACTTTGTATTAATAAAATGAAATAAAATAATCATATGCTCATCTCAATAGATTAAAAAAATGACAAAATTCAACATCTATTCATGACAAAAAGTCCTTATAACTTAGGTGTAGAAGGAACATATTTCAGCATAATAAGGTCATATATGATAAGCCCATAGCTAATATCATACTCAATGGTGAAGGATTGAAAGCTTTTCCTCTAAGATCAGAAATAAGACTCCTATTCAACATAGTACTGGAAGTCCTAGCCAGAACAATCAGGAAAGAAAAAGAAACAATATATATCAGAATTGTAAAGGAAGAAATAAAACTGTCTCTTTTTTCAGATGACATGATTTTATATAGAGAAAATCCTGAAGACTCAACCAAAGAACTGTTCGATCTTATCAATGATTTCAGTAAAATTGAAGGCTAAAAAATTATACAAAAATAGTGTCTGTATGCACTAACAATGAATTTTCTGAAAAAAAAAATCAATCCCATTTACACTAGCTCAAAAGCAATAAAATACTTAACAATAAATTTAACCAAGGAGAATAAAGATCTCTACTCCAAAAACTACAAGAAATTCATGAAAGAAATTGAAGAAGACACAAATAAGTGCAAAGGTATCCTGTGTTCATGGATTAGAAGAATTAATATTGTTAAAATTTCAATACTTCCAAAAGCCATCTATAGAGCTAATGCAATCCCTATCAAGATTCCAAAGGCATTTTTCACAAAGGTAGTAAAAACATTGTTAAAATTTATATGGTACCACAAAAGACCCTAAATAGGCAAAAAAAAAAAAAAAAAAAAAAAAAAAACTAGTAAAGAAGAACAATGCTGGAAGTGTCATGCTCCCTGAATTCAAGATATACTACAAAGCTATAGTTTTCAAAATATTTTGATACTTGGGTTCCTGGGTGGCTCAGTCAGTGAAGCGTTTGCCTTCAGCTCAGGTCATGATTTTTGGAGCCTGGGATCGAGCCCTGCTTCAGGCTGTCTGCTCAGTGGTGAGTCCGCTTCTCCCTCTCTCTCTATCCCTCAAATAAATGAAATCTTAAAAATAAAAAAAACAGTATGATACTGGTATAACAAATGGACACATAGATTTTTAATAAAAAAAAAGCCCAGAAATAAATTCAAGCATAAATAGTCAACCAATATTTGACAAGGGAGCCAACAACACTCAATGGAGAAAAGACAGTCTCTTCAAGAAATAGTGCTGCAATCATTGGATATTCACTTGTAAAAGAATATAACTGGACCCCTATCTCACACCACTTAAAAATTAACTTGAAATGGATTAAAGACTGAAATGTAAAACTTAAAAAATCATAAAACTCCTAGGGGAAGGCAGAAATAAAACTCCTTGGTGTGAGCATTGGTATTGACTTTTTGGACGTAACATCTAAAGCACAAGAAACAAAATCAAAAATAAGTGGGACTACATCAAACTAAAAAGGTTCTGTATAGCAAAAAGAAACCATCAACAAAGTGAAAGACAACCTGTGGAAGGGGAAGAAAATAATTGGTAAACCATGTATCTGATAAGAGGTTAATATTCAAAAGATACAAAGAACTTATACAACTCAATAACAACAACAACAACAACAACAACAAAAACCCAAATAACCCAATTAAGAGATGGGCAAAAAACCTGAGTAGACAACTTTCCAAAGAAGATGTGGGAAATGCCAACAAATACATGAAAAGATGTTTAACATCATCAGAGAAATGCAAATTAAAACCACAATAAGATAATCACCTCATTATTCCTGTTAGAATGGCTATCATCAAAAGATAAGAGATAACAAATGCTGGTGTGGATGTGGAAAAAAGGGATCCTTGTAACTGTTGGTGGGATTGTAAGTATAGAGAATCCTCAAAAAATTAAAAATAGAACTACTGTATGATTTAGCAATTCCACTTCTGGGTATATGTCCAAAAGAAACAAAGACACTAACTCAAAAATATACATTCACCCCCACATTTATAGTAGCATTACTTACAGTAGCCAAACCATAGAAACAACCAAGTGTCCATCGGTGACTAAATGGATAAAGAAAATGTGGTACACACACACACACACACACGGAAATATTACTCAGATATAAAACAGGATGAAATCTTGCCATTTGTAACAACATCGATGGGCCTAGAGGATAGTTTGTTAAGTGAAATAAGTCAGACTGAGAAAGACAAATACCATATTATTTCACTTATACATGGAATCTAAACAAAACAAAACAAATGAATAAACACACACACAAAAAGCAAAAACAGACCAAAAATAGAGAAAACAAACTGATGATTTCCAGAGAGGAGGGAGGTGGAGGGATGCAAAATGGGTGAAGATGAGTGGGAGATACAGGCTTCCAGTTATGGAATGAATAAGTCACAGGTATAAAAGGCACAGCATAGGGAATATAGTCAATGGTATTGTAATAGCGTTGTGTGGTGACAGATGGAAACTATGCTTGGGGTGAGCACAGCATAATGTATAGAGTTGTTGAATCACTATGTTGTACACCTGAAACTAAGGTAACATTGTGAGTCAACTATAATTTTTAAAAAGAATAAAAAAATCAAAAGAGTATTATTCCATACTTCACCTGTGCCTCAGAATTAATTTGAGATGAACCAGAGACTTAAAGCTAAAATCATAGATCTCTAGGAGATAGAGAAGAATATCTTTGGAACCTTAAAATAGTTGAACATGTTTTAGCCTAGACACAAAAAGTACTAAATAAAAATAAATAAATGATAAATTGGGCTTCATAAAAATTAAAAATTTCTGCTTATCAAAAGGCAATGTTAAGACTATTAAGCCACAGGCTCAGAGGAAATGTAATGCCAAAAAATTGTATCCCGCATTTTAAAATGACTCTTATACATTAATAATGAAATTTCAAACAATCCAGTAAAAATGGTCTAACGACTTGAACAGACATTTGAAATAGAATATATACAAGTATCTTTTTTTTTTTTTTTTTTTTTTAGATTTTATTTATTTATTTGAGACAGAGAGAATGAGATACAGAGAGCATGAGAGGGAGGAGGGTCAGAGGGAGAAGCAGACTCCCTGCCGAGCAGGGAGCCCGATGCGGGACTCGATCCAGGGACTCCAGGATCATGACCTGAGCCGAAGGCAGTCGCTTAACCAACTGAGCCACCCAGGCGCCCTATATACAAGTATCTTGAAAACATCTTCAACATTGTTAATCAGTAAAATGAATATCAAAGCAACGAGACAAAGAGATTTCATTCTCTTTAGAATAGCAAAATTAAAATGTCTGACATTACCAAATACTGGCAAGGATGTAGCACTTATAAATCTCCTACATTGCTGGCAGGGGTATAAAATGGCTCACTTTGGAGCACTGATCTGATAATGTTATCAATTTCTGATAAAGTTAAATGAATATCTCCCCTAACTGGGCAACAGAGAAAGGATAAACAGCTTGTGTTATAATCATATCATGAGATACCACTAGGAATGAACATTTTGCTGAATGAAAGAGGTAAAAATAATTGCTTCTTGGAGAATGGGAATTGACTGTAAGATGCACAACAAATTTTGAGATGGTGAAAATGTTTTATATCTTGCTTTGCATGATGGTTGCATTGCCATATAAATTTAACAAACTCATTCAAAATGAACACTTAAAACATATGCATTTTATTTTATGTAAAGTATACCTCAACGGGGAAAAAAAAAACAACAACACACAACAAAGAAAAAGTAAAATTACAACCAATCCAATCAACAAGTACGGCTACCAGAGTGAGTAATAGAGAACTTGTGGGAAATTATACTAGAGACTCCACTGTGAATCAGATTCCCACAGGCAGTGAGAGGATTGAAGTCAGTATTAAAAAATACTTTGATTCTGTCTTCCAAAATTCTGCTTACATTTACCTTGGCGAAGAGGACTAAGTATGCAGAAGACTTCATGAAAAATAGAATATTGTTGATATGTAAAGCATAGAAGTTAAAATAGATCTAAACCACAGAAATCATTTGCTTCATGTCTAGTACATGAGACTCTGAATCAGCATTTATCAACTGTGTGTTTACAAAATTAATCTTAGAAAAATGAGCACAGCTTCTAAAGAGTCATTTCAACACATTTTCCAAAAATGCATTGTTAGCACAGGAAGTTAGCCAGTATTTAAAAAAATCCCCTTGGCTCTAAATTTATCATTATGCAATCATCATTGAAAAGAAAGTAAGAGGTCATCTAACCTTTTTTCTAAGCAGAGCGGTTGGGGTAGGATTCAAAATAAAAGGATACGTTTTTGGATTTCTGTTCCAAATCTTCCCTTTTGCTGGGAGTAACAGTGACCTGTTGTTATACCCTCAGGCTAATGTTGTCCTTGTAACAAGTGTATTTATTTAGCTCTTGCAAACATTAAGTAAAAACAGGTGATGCATAGCATTGGGCTGCAGTACATGGTTGTGTAATTAAAGAAAATTCTTTTGCTCTGCTTCATCTAAAGGCTTATGAACTGATTTTAGCAATGTTCCTTTTCAGAGAAAATAAAAATAATAAAGGACAACTGTTGGCATTAGTCAGAAGGTATAATAAACTTCATGATCCCTGGGCTACTCATTCAACAAATATGTATGCAGTACCTATTTTTCCTAATATGGTGCTGGTCACTATGGGGGAAACATACAAAATAATACAATGTCCTTGACCCCAAGGAATTCAACATGAAGGGTCCTGATGCCTGTCTGTGTTTGGAGATGTCAGCTAGTTACCCTCTTGCTCTGTAGGTTCTCTAAGGTAGATCCTGGGCAAAACGGAGTCAGAAGAAAGTAAGTCTATCAAGTTAATTTATGACTACCCAAAATGCAGATGCCCCAGTAAAGGTGGATGAGAGGACAGCACTGCAATGTATAACCAGGGTAAGGTGGACACTATTTATTATTCTTCTAGCTTCCCCTCTGTGCCCCTGTCCCTCCTTCAATAATTCACCACTGATTTCTCTCCATTTGCCCACATTGAGGCTAAATCTGACAAAACAGATGCTTATCCAATACAACAGTAAAGACTGTTTATCCTTAGGGATTAATATGCATTTTATCTCCCTGTCTGAATGTCTCAAGATAAACCTAGCGCTACACAGCAGCTTCTCCCACTGTGACAGGCTCTTAGTGGCCCTAAACAGTCCTGGAATACATCAGCTATCTGACACCTACAATCTCTTTCATTAACATACTGCAGCCCCTGAGTCCTGCTAGCGGTACATATCTGGTTATTTTGCAGTCACTGAAATTTACAGCCAAATTCTCAATCAAATGAGTAGAAAGATTTTAGGGGGTGCCCAACACCTCATTCAGTATGACTTTATTAATTTGTATCTAGTTAGAAAAAGAAAACAAATTATAACACAGTACTCCAGAGAAACCTTTAAAGTATGTATTAAAAAGTTGCTTTGAAACATAGGAAACATGAAATAGAAATGAATTAAACTGATACCATTTATTCCACTAATGAGCAAATATTTAAAGAATTTGATTTGTCATCCGATCAGCTGCCAATATGAGAGCTCCTTCAATAAGGAGTTGCTCTCCCCTTTCTTATTAAATTAAATTTTTAAAGTATCTGTTCTTTTGTGGGATCTTGGTGAAAAATACAAGTACAGTAAAATGAGGTTAGAGGTCTAACAACTTTAAAATATTTTAGGTTACCTCATGGGCATATGAATTAATTAGATTAACATAAATATTGAAGCCCACCTTAATATGTAGGAGGACAATGACATAGGAAAAAGGAAGCTGAAACATTCTAATGACTTCATGAACATTATTATGCAATAACACAGTTTCTAATAGGGCAGAGAACCAACAGACCCAGATGATAATTCCCTCACTTAGAGCAAGGTTCTCTTTGCTTCTATTATCATTGCCAACTGTTAACCAAAACACAGTAAATATACAAACTTACATACACAAGTACAAACACACACACACACACAACGGGATTTATTGATTTTGTCAACAATCATTCATCTTTCATTTTGTATTTTGTGATTCAGGTCTATAGAAAGAATAGATGACATGCACACTTTGCACTTACGAAAAATAATAATAAAGGGTATCAAAGGATAAGAAACAAGTATTAAAATAAAGTCATGCTTTTCAAATCCAGTGGTTAAACTATTTTGGTCAAATATAGTAGTCACTATAAAGAGCAGACACATCATGGTTTCCCTGTTAGCAATGGCTAAATATTATTGCTTTGCTATTTCAATAGCAAACTGCAGGCCTTTGGAGCCAGCAGGCTCTCCTCAAGGACTTGCTGATGTGTAGCAAAAATATTTTAGTGTGAAAAAACTACTCCCTAGTGCACTTGTTTGCAAACTGCTGAATTTCTAGATAACTCTGTGTTAGAGGACTATTTTTGATAGTGCAGATCTGGTGCTGAAATGCCTCTTAAGAATCAACACTTCTTTCCTTTCTTTCTTTTTTTTTTTTTTCTTTTTTACTCACAGCATGACAAACCCAGTAGAAACCCAAAGCTGCTTGGGTAGCAATTTTTTATTTTGTACAGTAATTTGTTGTGTTGAACCCAGACCTCTCTGTTTCATGCTTACAAAACAGTAAAAAGCAGTCAAGTGAAATGCAAATTAATATGAAACTCAAATACTCAACAGCTTTCAACTTAGTAGACTCAATTGCCAAAAGAATGTAAAGCAAAGCTTTAACACTGCTGTTAATTATACTTTCTTGCCAGAAACATTTTTGCCATTACCTAGAAACTGTAAAGAATTGTTTTATTTCATCCAGAAATTTCTGTGTGATTTAGTTACTGTTTATTTCTGTTTTATCTTCATCTGCTTTAAGTTAACATAAAATCTAGCAACTAAGCAAATCCTTTTCTTTAATGTTTCTGTTGAGATGTACACAAAACTGAAGTCCATTTAATTCCATGATAAAGTCTAGTTAAAGTAAGACTGAATTTATTTTTCAATTGTAATTTATATAGATTAAATGAATGTTTATTTTTGTGTTCTCTACTACTGGGAATATGCTTTTGCATATCTAATTTAATCTATTTATGCTAATAAACTTCTAACACATCAGAATTTAAATACTTTTCTGAAAGTGAAATTAATATTGTAGATAATTGAGACTGTTATATAATCTTGTGTTTACACTATAGCCTTGCCTTACAAAAACTTTTTACTATTCATAAATGGGGTGCCATATTTCATATTATGTTCCAGTTTTGAAAAGACAAACAAGATGTGTTGTTTCCTTTGTGGAATTCAGTATCTACTGAGGGAACACACATTTAAACAAATAATTACAATACAAATACTAAGTATTATGAGTGTTTTTCATGAAATCAATATCTTTTGTTCTATCAACAGGTACATCAGACTCATGCACAATGTGATTTTTTGATTCCTCTGGATACCAGGTCCAAATATGTCAGGAGTCTAGTGATTAAGCTTTTGTTTAGATATTTTCCAATCATGTTCGCTACAGCAATAATTGCCCAATTCACCACCATTTCCACCACTCCCTTATTGTCATATAGAAGGCCAGAATATCTCCTTGGTTACCACAATCATTAAGTTTGAGACCCTTCAAGTTGTCCCACCTTTAATAAATCACGTAAAACCTCAGGTTGACTGTATCAACAAAACTCCATTGGAATTCTAGCTGAAATACTCAATTACCATTGGGTAACTGACAAATCTCCACTTTACATTTCAATGTAAGAACACATGCCACCCTTCATACGCTAGCGTGACATTACTGACCTACCATCTGCCTTGAGAATTCTTCCTAATGGTGAGAATAGATTTTCTCAGATCCATATACACCTAGTCCCTTTTTGACAAAGAGCATGCATTTGGAGACAGCTGGCCAAACTTAGGGGCATGCTGTGTGGCTGCGGAACAGGGCACAGGTAGCTGGCCCACTTGGGGACCGAACCTTGGCCTCATTAGTAATATACTGTAATCAGTATATTACTCAATAGTCACTAACAGCTTTATTGAAAACCAACAATATGCTCAGCTATCCACTATGAATATGTTCTTTCTTAAGTGTGTTGGACCAGAGATTCTCTATGACAAATATTAAATTTTCCCTTTTTTTCTCTGTCATTTCTGGTAAGAGAAAGACTTGCTGCTTATCTTTTCCTCTATTTTTCTCCAGTAATGTTTTTCTCCTTCAGCTTGCTTTATGATGTGCATATTTCTCTGGGACCCTCTCTATTCCAACCATGCATATTATGTAGGAGCAATTGGTGGTCATAACCTGAAATATGTTAATGTCACATAGCTTCAGAGAATGGGTCACATGCAATATCAATCACTCAGTGGGGGCTGAGGAGAAACGTAGACTTTGAAATGAAAATTTTCTCACCAAGGAATACTAGGACAATTATTTCACTAAATTAATTTGATCCTTCAGGTATTGTGAGGTTGGGGTGGTTGGTGAGAAATACCAATGATTTTCTACAATTGCATAGCCACTTTCAACTTTAGGCTCACGGACTTTTAGAGCTGGAAAAAGTCCTGAGTACATCTAACCCACTTAAATTCAAAGAGACTAAGTAATTTTTCAAAATTACAAAAGCTGGATAATGACAGAGTTGAATTTTTAGTTAAAGTATAATCTATACTGCTATAACAAAGAAACCCATAGAGTTGAGTTTGTTTTTCCATTATTAAAAGGACTAAGAAAACAATGGATATTATTGAACGTTTACCAGTCTCTGGTGTAGTAGAATTCTAATGATTTGATTACAAAGTTTGTAGTCTTTTTTTTTTTTTTAAGATTTTATTTATTTATTCATGAGAGACAGAGAGAGAGAGAGAGAGACAGAGGCAGAGGGAGAAGCAGGCTCCCCGCAAAGCAGGGAGCCCGATGCGGGGCTCGATCCCAGGACCCCGGGATCATGACCTGAGCCGAAGGCAGACGCTTAACCGACTGAGCCACCCAGGCGTCCCTGTAGTCTTTTTTTTTTTTTAATTATTATGTTCATCATTAGTTTTTGATATAGTGTTCAGTGATTCATCAGTTGTGTATAACACCCATACTCATCACCACACGTGCCCTCCTTAATACCCATCACCTGGTGTAGTCTTTATAGGACAATAAACTTACAATTTGAGTAACATATCCTATTGTGAAAAATTACTATTTTATTAAAATTTCATATCAGAATACCATCTTTGTGGTCACCTTAGATGGCCTTTTCTCATATCTTTTGTGATCTCCTCATAGTACTCTTTATATGAAAAAAAGTGAAAAATTTAATGTATACATAGTATACTAAAGATAGAGTAAGTCTTCAAGAGTCCAATGTTTGAACCTAATTGAGAAAATTAAATAGTGATAAAGACACATTGACATGATCTTAAACCTTTATTGAATCAAAATTAGAGTATTATGACATTTCCATGTAAAGGAATTTGAACATTTATTTCAAAATTAACTTATACCACAGAATAGTATTCAAAAGGACTTTTATATGTTTCATTGGACAAGATCTAGTGCCTGGAATATTTGAAACAATTTAGTCGTGCAAATAAATTTTTGAATAAATGGTTGAATAAAAAAAATGGTTGAATGAATGAACCATTTCCCCAAGAATAATTTTGATTATGTCATAACTAGAGTGGTCTGTACAGATTAAATATTTAAAAACTGCTTGTTGGATTAAATTCATAAGTTCCCCATCAGATTATTACTTATCACTTTTTGTCTCTTAGGTAATTAAAAAAATTTTCATCCTCTTTGACTTTAAGGATTAAGAATTTGGTAATCAAAATATGTGTGCATCTATACTAGGTCCAAAGCTTGCTGGATCTTTTTTTTGCCCAGCTATTTAAATGCCCCCATGTTTCATATCAGAAAATTAGAAGGTGAGTGATATAAATGTCTTTCTACACATATCAATGAAATATCCTAAGACACTTGCTATCTTTACATTCAGGAGTATCGGAAGGTTCCAGTAACTTTTTTTTTTTTTCTTCTGGCTCTCTACTTGTATAACACAATGTAATATATTTGCTATATTTTCCCAAGTCTCCCTAAGCCATCTCTTGCCCTTTCCATTTTTTTTTCCCCCTTGAATTTCCTGTTATCTCTCTCCCTGGCTTATAAAAGCATATCCCAAAGATTTCCCAATAATATGCTGTAGGAGTTGTTTTAAGGAGTTCTTACTTTCTTAGCTCTTGGATAGGAGTTGGGAAAAAAAAAAAAAAAGCCACTGGAGACAGTGGGATGTACTGTACTGTTGGCCTGACTATAAAGTCTAGTACTATCTCTTTGTTTCCTTTTCTCTTGGAAAAGTTCTGGCTTAGAGCCACAGCCCATTCTTTTGCCTCATGCCTCCAGACCTGCTGACTAGCTGGCACCACACCCTTAGGAGCAAGGAATTCTTGCCTTTGTAGGGTTTAGCTGTCATTGCTCAGGCATTTCATGCAGTATGATAACTTCTCTGCTTCCCATAAATACAATCGACTTTTAGAAGAACTGTACTTACTGTGTTTGAGTTGGTGACAACCATACGACATTGTATGCAGAGATTTCAAAATACAGAAATAATTTTTGAAAACACATACCATGTAATCTAGTGGGACCACTAGGATACATTGAAATATATCACAGATGATTTTATTGTAAAATTTCTAAATCTAATAACTTATTTCCTGTCCTTTACAAATTCAATTTTAAGAGCATTTCCAAGGTCTGGTTATAATAAGGTACCTCTTCATTAATGTTGTTTCTACTAGCTATAAACTAGTGATATCAATACTTCTATTTTTGAGTTTATATTTTAAAGCAATTTTAGAACTGTAGGGTTATTTTGATTTCTATTTTGTGAACTGGCTGAAAATTTCAAGCATCTAAGTGAATAAACTATAGAGTGATGACACATCTATGCATCTGTTCTTTGACATATTTAAAGCATACAAATAGAAATTAATTTTATTAGGAAGGCATGCATAATAACATTAGCCTCTTTTCCTATAAACCAATTTTTCATGGCTCTGTGAAATTTCTTTTTTTAAATTAAAGATTTATTTATTTATTTGAGAGAGAAAGAGAGAGAGAATGAGTGGGTGTGTGCAGGGTGGGGAGAGGTAGAGGGAAAGGGAGAGAGAAACCCAGGTGGACTCCCCACTGACTGTGGAGCCCAACATGGGGTTCAATCTCATCACCCCGAGATCATGACCTGAGCTGAAATCAAGGCTCAAACTCTTAATCAACTGAGCCACCCAGGCACCCCAGCTCTAAGAAATTGCTATATGAAATTTCTCTGAAACCAAATTAGCCAAACAGAACCAATCAAGTTCCACAAATTAAAGGCTATATATATCTTTAAAAATTTGCAAAATTAGTGAAACTCATTTTTCTGAAATTAAAAAGAAAAAAGGAAAACAAAGAAGAAGCACAGGATGGCAACTGGGAAAAGACTTTAATAGGAGACAGGATAACTTCTTTGACTATACTGTGGAGGGACCTTTTATTTTGAAACCCAAAGAGTAGACCAAGGACTATTAAATAAAAATCACAGGAAAATTGATTATATTTTATTATGTGGGTTTTCAATAAGAATTGCTGAGCAAGCAATCATTGCCTTTGAGGTTGTGAGGGTCCTATTAGGGCAGGTATCCTGAGACTTACTGACAGAATGCCATTGCACTGAGGGTTATGGTGAACAAGGCCAATTGTATGCCAAAAAACAACCAAAAAAAACAGTGACGACATAAGAAGTTTGATTTGACATTCATCCCAAAATTACATCTGCTGTTTATTAAATTCTCCTCCCGTGTAGCCTGAAATCCTCCTCCTTAGTAATCTCTAAACAAAACAAAACAAAACAAAACAAAAATAAAAACAAAAAACCTAGAATATAAGGACATTGTGTCCCAAAAGCCCTCATTAAAATAAACATAAGTAACCTAGGTATGCCCTTCCAGGCCTATCCCATTATCATATTAGAATGTGCTAAGTTATCAGAAAAACTTGCTGACATAGATAAAGGTGATTTTCAATGGGGAATACTACCAAATATAACAGCAGCAAGCACTAGGAGTAAGAAAGTAAAACTCATGGATGAGAATACAGATCTG